>NC_143037.1:49997500-50090000 GCF_057628025.1 Oncorhynchus mykiss | reverse complement strand
GCGAAATCTTGTGCACCCATAATAATTGGATTGCTCCTTATCAACTCTGCCAGAGGCTCCGCCCCCAACAAGTAGAGCAGGGGAGACAGCGATTACCCTTGTCTTGTGCCCCGATTGCTAGAGATTTTGATATCCGTCGAGTGGGCTGCAATCATGTCGTGGTAGATTTGGCTATGAAAGTAGTTCTATATTTCAACCAATTACTCATATCTTTACAGATCACAACAGCCAATCAGAATCAGAAACATTGCAGAGGAACTGGACCCAACTTTCAAGGCCAGTAGACAAGGCAAGGAGGGCATCCGAGCAGGACCGACAATCTCTGGTAGGAATAACAATACCACGGATCATTTCATCATAACATGTAGCTTATACTGTCGAGGTAATGAGCAGTTATAAAACATCCTGTTGTTCCTTATAGGCACATCCTCCTGCCAGTCTCATCCCACTCCTCACTCCGGCTTACATGATTTTATGGAGGAGCCAACGTTCATCCCGCCCACCAAGAGGCAAAGCGCCAAATCCAAAGAGAAGAAGGAGAACTGTAAGCAGCAGTGATGTCAGTCTGAGACCATGGGCCCAGGAGTAGAACCGTACACCCCTCACATTACTTTACCTGGTTGCAAGAGAATTTAAAGAAAATGATATTTAGTTATCCCAACTAGCACTTTAACCAGTTAAAAAAAAAAAAGATTTTTTGTTTTTGTTAAAAGGACTGGTCCAGATACTTTATTTTCACGTTTGAGTCGTTTAAGTAGTGAGTGCATACATTTTTGTACTTTTTCTTACTGGGTTCATATAACTCAATAATATTTAAAGGGAAGAATTATACACTGAACAAAAATATAAACGCAACGTGAAGTGTTGGTCCCATGTTTCATGAGCTGAAATAAAAGATCCATACACACAAAAAGCGTATTTCTCTCAAATGTTGTGCACACATTTGTTTACATCCCTGTTAGTGAGCATTTTATCCTTTCCCAAGATAATCCATCCACCTGGCAGGCTTGGCATATCAAGAGGCTGATCAAACATCATGGCGCTGAAGAGTATTTCTGTGTGTAATTAAAGCCCTTTTGTGGGGAGTAACTCATTCTGATTGGCTGTGCCTGGCTCCCCAGTGGGTGGCCCCACCCATGGATGCACCCCTGCCCAGTCATGTGAAATCTATAGATTAGGGCCTAATGAATTTATTTCAGTTGACTGATTTCCCTATATGAACTGTAACTCAGGAGAATATTTTAAATTGTGGCATTTATATCTTTGTTCAGTATAGTTGGCCTTGCCTATTCATATTTGCCTTATGTGTTGATGAGAGAATGTTAATATCAATCAGTTTGTTTTATTGTTTGACTTTTTTTGTTTTCTTATTTAGTATTATTAAGGGGAGATCTGAGTAACACTCCAATTCACATGGCAACACATCTTAAACTCTGTTTTAGTGATGCTATCCCCTCTTGATATCTGTCTGAGAAAGACCTGAGGGGATCTTTGAGAACAGACTTATCATGTAATTCACATCTAAAGTGTCAATAAGTTTCCCAAATGACTGGGAAATAGAATTGTCACTGTGTGAATCCAGTATTTCCTCAATGGGCTGTCTCAGCCTAGGCTTGTCAAGTCATACATTTATGACCTGGAATCCCCTTACTGTGCTGGAGTCATCCTCTAACGCCACATCTTCAGTGTTTACAGTTAGGCCTGTTGGTGAACTCTTAAGTTATGCTGTATGACAGGAGGTCACAGCACACCGAGCATAGTGCTGATAAGAGGTAACTCCACCTTCTCCCATGAACCCAAACTTTACATTGAGTAGTTATGTAAGTGCAACTACTGAACTGCATCCTTCCTCAATCTAGTTTTCCCACCAATTCTCTGCTTCTGATCATTTTGCACCACTCAAACTGTCAATTGAGTACATTCAACAGAGTTCCATACTCTACATTTTCATTCCTTTTATTTAAATATACAGCAACTACATGTTAGACAAATCACTAGAACTGTTATCTTTATAGCACTGGGATCAGTGCTCTCATAGGTTTCTCTGAAGTGTTTCTGAATAAAATGAACACCCATGAAACCTCAACTGTTTGATATTAATTCCTCTTAGAGAAGCTGATGCTGTCAAGAGGAATGTGCTGCAGTAAATGTAGCTGATCTTGTATTTTGTCAAGGTCATCAATAAGTCATATTGATGTAAGTTACATTTGTCATTTAGCAGACACTTATCCAGAGTGACTTAGTCGTGAGTGCATTCATTGCAAGCGCCATGCTCTACCAACTAAGCCACACGGGGCACATTTCCTGCCAAGATCTTTATGGTAAGATGGATACAATAAGACAATCCAGTGGTATTTGCTAGTTCTTTATTTAAAAAAATATCAAAATATGAAACAATATTGCTTATTTAATCAACAAAATCTCTGCGCCTAAGTGAAAAGACATACAATACATAATAAAATCCCAGGAGTCGGCCAGTCCAAGTACTTAAGGATATTCACATGGACGGCACTCTAAAAATCCATCAATGTGACTATCATCTTTAGTGTAACTGGCTTTCTGAAGGCCCTGTCCCCGGATTACTGTGACAGTAATTTGTGGTGGTGATGACTAATTTACACCTGCTACTACTGTAGGCCCATTCCATGAGTGTGGGTTCACGTTTTCCACCATGTAGGCCCTAATTGTGAAATGTGAGATGTTCCATCTCAGTGGGCTACGCCTGTCCAAACTAGAAAAATACAGTAACTAAACGTGGGTGTGAACTGTGATGCACTACTCTGCTTCTTTGTAGACTCATGAAAAGTAAAGGTTACATTAGTACAGATCTGAAAGGGCAACCTGGTTTAAACATACTTTTTTTCGTATTATTCTGTACATAAATCCGAGACACTATTTAGTATGATGTTTTGTATGGTATGTATTAATGTGGCTGTCCATCACCCATTTTGTATGATATGTTATATTAATTGTAATTCATATGTCACAAATTTGCAAAGCGTATGATATGTTACGAATTCTAGCCAGCTGGCTAACATTAGCTGGGCTAGGGGTTGTTAGGTTAGGGGGAGCATTAGCTAACATGCTAAGTAGTTGCAAAGTAACTAAAAGGTAGTCAAAAGTTGATGAAGTTGTCCGCGATTCGATTCGAACTTGTGCGAGATGTTTGCGTTAAACGGCCATCCAGCCACACAGACCAACAACCCTACTTTTGCCTTAAGTAACCGTAACATATCATACTATATAATTTGTGTCCTGGATTTACATTTACTATGCTACGTCTGGTCAGAGACCAGGCTGCATGAAAAGTAAAGGTTACATTAGTACAGATCTGAATGGGAAGTTTCTATAGGATCATTTGCCTGATGCTCTTCCAGCGTGTTTGACACTTTCCCCTCTTTCCTGTGTGACTCCTATTAGTCATACAGCGTTCCTGATTCTGTTAGCTTTATTTACACATGACCTATGCTCCTTCTTGTGTAATTTCCCAGCAGTGATAGTACAATGGGATTAATATGATACATTTAATCATAATCCTCTCGGCTTTCCCAGCTCTGCCTAACAGAAAGCCCAGAGGGAGTATTCATTTCTTTTTTACAACGTGGGCTTGAGTTAACAAGCATTTCCAGCAAGCCGAAGGAACACCGATTTAGATAACGCTTATGATTGCAAACCTACAGTGGTGAAAGAGTTCACTCTGGTCTTGATCTTATCAGACTAGGTTAAAGGAAGCCCTTTGATCACATTCAATGCCTATTGCCGACATTGTAAATTGTGTGTCAAGTGCAATTAACATTTGTATTAGTTAACAGACTTTTCCAGTTACTTTAGATATATGTCTGTGTAAAGGGGAAACCCCCACCTGAGAGGATTATCTGACCGTAGCATTTCCTCCTACATTATTTGGAATGTCCAGACCCTTTTCGAAATCTCTTCCTGGAAAGGTTGGGTAGATTAAGCTGCCTGTATCCTGCACACATTTCAATGTCCTTGTCAATGTTTATTTTACCAGGTAGGTTGACAAAACACATTCTCTCATTTACAGCAATTACTTGGGGAATGGTTACAGGGGAGGATGGGATGAATGATCCAATTGGAATGTCCTTGACTCTATACCAGTCAACAAAAGCAGTACATTCACACAGGAAAGTGGCTCCAAGTCACATACTGTACCACAGTGGTACATTGTTATCAAATGAAATTCTTAAAGTGCCGAGGCATTACCCTGTACTTGCTCTTTGTCATACCTTGCGCAATGAAACGTTCGTCACACCTCGGGTTGTACAGTATATTAAGTAGGGATATCCCCTTCAGCTTAAACTGTGGGCAGCTAGGTTTAGCCATTCAGGGAACTGAGAAAACGTGACTATGATACTGTATAAGCCCGTGGGAGGCATGGAGGCTGCCAGTCACAACTATACAGAGCTTCCTGTGTTGTACTGCTGTACCCCCACATTCACTGTTACATTATGGTCGTGGCTCTGATACTACCTTCATACAAATTTCAAGAGTAGTATTACATATTCAGGACATAAAGGACACTTGCCATCAGTTTATGAAACCAGAAAATGTAAATAGTTGAACTAGTCCAGCTGCAGCCAATTGCTAATGCATATGTCATATAGTGACATCAATGTTTTTCCCCCTAAATTTCCCCATCACTACTGACATTTGAATATCAGTTTACTAGCTAACTGACGTACATGATCTTAACATAGTGACCTAGTTTACCTTTGAATGTGCCTGTGAGATAAGAAAATGACTGAGGTATTAGAAATATCACAGAATAAAAAGATATCACAAAATCAAAAAATTATCTAAGCCTCAATGTCTTCCCAGCGACGCAGTAGCATGGTCCAGCAGAGCTAGAGTCCAACTGTATCAGCAGTAGCGTCAGCCCGGGCTTGAGGCTAGCAATGTGTAGGCATCAGAGTGCCCGTGTGAAGTAGTGATCATTAGGTCAGACCCAGTTCCAAGTTAATTGTCACGTCCACAAGTACAGTGAAATGCCTTTCCCAACAATGCAACAATAAATATCAGTAATACTCTTAAAAAATAAATTAAAGTAAAGTGGAACAAAAACACACGAGAAAGTAAGTCCACTGCCACTCACACAGGCAGGAGCTTGGTCTCAAAGTCCTGGGAGCACAGGATTTCAGAGCTGCTGCCCTGCTCCTGCTGAGGGTGGTGGAAACTGGTCACCACCAGGCTCCTGGGTTCATCTGAGACAGAGGGAGAGCGGAGGTGAAGATTGAGCCAATCTCAGATTAAATAATGTTGACGCTTCGTTCACGTTTAGGATTACAGTTTGAAAGCTGACAGAACAATGTTGCAGTGCTGTATGTTGAGTAGGAATGAATAACATTGTATAAGCATCTAATTACCTGTAGGGGGAGTTAGCTCATTAAGGGTTGGCTCCTTGGGGGCTGTCTTCTCTGGCTTCTTTTTGGTGATGATGATGACCAGAAACAAGACGATAAGGAGGATAAAGACCCCAAATGAGGCACCTATAGCCCAAAAAAGCCCTGTGCCATCAAAGAAAGAGGCTGTCATCATTTTTTTTTTTTAAACAAGGTGATATAACATACATTTTGCCATGGGTTAGATTCACTGGTCTTACCCTCAGGGTCCGCCTGTGTTGAAGGTAAGGTGTTGACTTCTGGCGTTACAATGTTGGCAATGCCGCACTTGCTGTCACTGACTGCATCTCCCACTGCAACAATGTGTTCATTGGGATGCAGACAGCTGGGACAGAGATGGAGAAATAAAGATTTAAGGATTGGCTCTCCAATATCAGATTACATTGAGTAGCCATAGCGGAAGATTTTAGTTCTGAGTTGCTGAGATTAAGTCAAGTGTTTTGCTGCATACGGTCATTTATGCAATGGCATTAGTACTATCAGTAATTCCAATATTGACGCAAACTCAGAGTTTAAAGGGGGGGTTAAATCTAACCTTGTTCTCCAAGACTTGCACTTCTCATGGATTTTGTCATTGAAGGTCCCATTTGGACAATTCCGGCAGGACCCTATGGAGACAGACATGCAGAGGGTCGGACTTGGTGAAAATGTTCCCATGTGTCCTGATCTTGTGTCTTACTAGTAGGCATGCCAGATAACTTGTTTGACTTTAATGTCTGCAGGTACAGATGTGTGTCTTACTTGCAGCGGGAAGAGGTTCCTGGCCCGTCCCACACTCCTCAACACAGAAGGAGCAGTGGTCATCACCACATCGGAATCCTGCCCTACAGTCACATTCTGTGTCCTTGCTTTTTGTACAGGCCGCCTTAAGGAATTGGGCGCCACCTACACACACGCAGGCAAGCAAAGGAGGAGTAAAATGAATGTTAAAACGTCTCGCTCATCAACAATAGATATTTAAGTGTAGAGGAGAATAGATTCTATCAAATGGGTAAATCTCTGGTGACATACCTACACACTGAGTACACCTGAGACAGGAGTGTGATGTACCATCAGTTGTGTAGGTCTCATTCCTACATGGAACGCAGAGCTTTTCTGGGTCTGGTCCACAGCGTGTCACCAGACGGTTCCCTACACAAAATACACCGGCAACAATTGAAAACACATCTACATCCATAATAACATCACAATCGCTCCATCAGTAGCAATTGCAGTGGACGGTAAGTGTATTTGATAGGAAACTATTTCCAGCCCTCTTCCACATGCCAGATACAGTTGTTTGATCATTATCCATACACCCCCCTCTGGTGGTACTAATAGAAGCCACTGAAACGCAACTGGGTCACTGTGGTATACCCACTAAAGGATACATAGGATTTAATTAACCTGGGATACAGTAGATTGTTCATCCCCATGAAAGAGAGAATTTAACCAGATAAAGCCTTTAGAATTTACTTCTCAAAATCCAAGCCCCATTACATGAATTATTGATTATTTATAGGTTACATTTAAAGTTAAACCATTTACAGTAGCCTAGTTTAGACATTTACCTGGATTGCACCTTTCACAGCAGACATCAGGAGAACCAGCAGAGGTTGTCCATTGTTTACAACCTATCTCACCAGTGCTACTCAGGCAACACAGTGTGAGCATAGAGATACACAGCACCCTGAGGACCAGATGCATCTTCTCTCGCTGCCCTCCAATTCACACAGAAAATTAGGAACACAGAAGGGCTATGGATTCCAGGTGCAGTTGCTTGACAGTAATAATAATCCAAATGGAATAGACAACAGCAGTACCCTACTTGAAAGCACCCTTTCATATGATGAGACTTCAAACTCTCCTGCCTTTATGTGATTTGGGGGGGGGGCGTGGACAATTTTTTTTTTTTTTTTTTTACTAGGCAAATCGGTTAAGAACACATTCTTATTTACAATGACGGGCAGATTTTTACCTTGTCAACTCGGGGATTTAATTCAGAAACCTTTCGGGTACTGGTCCAACGCTCTAACCACTAGGCTACCTGACGCCGACAAAATCCTAATGTTTATCTATTTGTCACCTGTTGCAGGCGTACAATAAACTATTTCAGACGCAGATTAAGTGCTTGAAAGAGATATGTCAACAGAACTAATTACAAGCAGAGAGATGTTAAATAAAACGTTGAAATGACAAATACAAGTAACGAAACTAAATTGGAGAATGAAAAGATTATCAACAGTTTTTCTTCCGTTTCCTATGATAACACGTTATCTTCTGTCCTGTAGCCTACTCATTGAAGTTGCGGTCCACGAGTGGAGACGTGATTTGCAGTTGAACGATTCGTTCTCTTTGAACGACGTTTATTTTAGCCGTTCGCTTCTCCAGCTCAGCGGTTCCAGAGACGTAAACCGTCCTCCAATGCGCGAAGGAAAATAGATCATGAGCATAGAAATACATGTTTAGAACGGATAATTGATCGCATGGTGCCAGAATGAGAAACTAAAACCTACAGCCTGTGCTCAGCGAACTCGAGAACAAGTCGCATTGCGTATCATCTTGCCCGGCTACCCAGACTCCATGCTCCCGCCAAATGCTACGCCCGTTAGTTGCTTCTTTAGTTTCCGGGTCTGGAACGTCTGTTTTGTGTTTGATATTGGTGAATTATATATCCGATCTAAGGCTTATGGTATTTTCTCAATACAAATGGCGAAAACCAAGTCCTGTTGTAGCGTACCTCTTTGTTCAAATTCAAGAAAAAAAGCTGTATCTAATGCCTGGTACTTTGAAGTCAAACAGGGTTGGTCTGGTCTTGGTGGGCTAGCTCGAATTGCGTTAACACTACCTCAAGAATATGAATGATGTCATATTGACTTTTCATAGCCGATCATTCAGAGTTAGACAAAACAGCAGGTCTGGGACAGGTAAACAGGGTTCCATAGCTGCAGGCAGAACAGTTGAAACTGGAGCAGCAGCATGACCAGGTGAACTGGGGACAGCAATGACTCATCAGGCCAGGCATGAGGCATGGTCCTAAGGCTCAGGTCCTCCCAGAGGAGAGAGAAAGAAAGAGTGAATTAGAGGGAGCATCCTTAAATTCACACAGGACACTGGATGAGCCAGACTAATGTTGCTAGCTAGAAATTGTAGAAAGTCCTTTGGCTACAACTAGCTAGCTAGATAACTAGCTAGCCAGATGTTGAAAAAATGGTTTAATTCACCCTCACTACTGTAACTAACGTTACCCCATACTCCCGATGCCAGCTAGCCAAATGTTTCTCGCTTGCTAGATATACTGCGAGCGTGATTGCTAGGATAAGTTAGCTAGCTTGATGCCTAACCTTGCTTGCCCTGGCATTGGCTACTCGCTAGGAGGCTAACCAAACACACAAGACGACAGGTTTGATAAGATGTAAATAGCTAGCTACACTATATATACAAATATATGTGGACACCCCTTCAAATTAGTGGATTCGGCTATTTGTCTCACCCGTTGCTGACAGGTGTATAAAATCGAGCACACAGCCATGCAATCGCCATAGAGAAACATTGGCAGTAGAATGACCTTATGAAGAGCTCAGTGACTGTCAACGTGGCACCGTCATGGGACGTCACCTTTCCAACAAGTCAGTTTGTAAAATGTTTGCCCTGCTAGAGCCGCCCGGTCAACTGTAAGTGCTGTTATTGTGAAGTGGAAACATCTAGGAGCAACAACGGCTCAGCCGCAAATTGATAGGCCACACAAGCTTACAGAACGGGACCGCCGAGTGCTGAAGCGTGTAAAAATCGTCCTCGGTTGCAACACTCACTACCGAGTTCCAAACTACCTCTGGAAGCAACTTCTGCTCAATAACTGTTCGACGGGAGCTTTATGAAATGGGTTTCCATGGCCGAGCAGCCGCACACAAGCCTAAGATCACCATGCTCAATGCCAAACGTCAGCTGGAGTTGTGTAAAGCTCGCTGCCATTGGATTCTGGAGCTGTGGAAATGCATTCTCTGGAGTGATGAATCACACTTCACCATCTGGCAGTCTGATGGACGAATCTGGGTTTGCCAGGAGAATACTACCTGCCCCAATGCATAGTGCCAACTGTAAAGTTTGGTGGAGGAGGAATAATGGTCTGGAGCTGTTTTTCATGTCTCAGGCCCCTTAGTTCTAGTAATGGGAAATCTTAACGTTGTAACATACATACACTGACATTCTAGATGATTCTGTGCTTCCAACCGTTGTGGCAACAGTTTGGGTAAGGCCCTTTCCTGTTTTAGTGTGAAAATGTCCCTGTGCACAAAGCAAGGTCCATACAGAAATAGTTTGTCGAGATCGGTGTGGAAGAACTTGACTGGCGTGCACAGAGTCAACTATCTGTGTCTAGCAAACATTTTCATAACTAACCCAAGATTGACCAGAGCCTGTCGTTTCCAATGTGAGCAAATTAATCATAGTTGGCAGAACAAGCAAGGAGGTGGGCAGAGCCAAGCACGAGCTAGTGAGATCCTATTGGCATGTTCTAAACATTTTATTTGCATATTTCTGTTAGGGAACGCCTACTCTGTGAGTTGTGCGTCTGCAATACCTCAATTCGTCCTTGCACTCCTCCTAAACAAGGAAATATTTTGAAACGTTGGCAAAGGGTAAAGTCTACAAAACACAGTCCACTCTGTTTGTTACATATTCTAGTTTTGGAAACAGAAAACTGTATGGAGATAAAATGTTTTATCCAAGAGAAAATTAGCAGAACCTCAGAACCCAAAATCCATCTCATTCCATCAACTCCCACTGCCGGCCGTTGGGTGTCCTCTCGTCAACATTTTCGGTAGTGAATGGAACGCCAACCACATGCCCCACCCCCATGAGAGATAGGCCTTGTGGCTAACGACAATGCAGTTGAAGAATTTAGTGTAAGTCTTCAGGCTACTTATCACCCTCATGGCAGTCAAGCAATGCATTCCCCCAAGAGTCGTTCACAATCTAGCCCGGTTGCGGCCACAAATGGACCTCGTTTCAAATACGTTTACAAGTTTCAGTCACAAATGACAGCTTTTCAGTTCATAGTTCGCCGGTACAACTTTTGTACCATCGGCTGCCATTTAAAAAAAATGTCTGCCAGGACCCCATGGGGCCAAATGGTGGCTCCATATCTATATCATTTCAGAGTATACTGTACTACATACATCAATGTGCCAAATGTTGTGCTCTTATCACATAGTGCACGATCAAGTAATTTTTTTTTGCTTAAGCGCCCCACTAGTATACAAAATATAATTTTACATTTTCATTCCTCCCTATTAACAAAAAAATCATAGCATTCTTTACTATTTTTTTGGTGACTAGTTGCTTGACAAAGTTTGAAAATGGATCAAAGAAAGGGTTTCAAAATGATGCCATTTTTGACACACTGGGGTCAGAATTGAGCCCAGTTTATGCTTTTAAGCTTGGTGAATGTCTCAAGGGAATGTGATGATATTGTACTGACAGAAGAACAAAGATCAAATATGTTAGAATTATTCACCCACTCACACAATGGGAAAATGGGAATGTCCTCTTAGGACAGAGAGGAAGACATTGCCAAATGTATTTCTCAGGAGAGAAAAAGGCCCGACTGAGAGACAGAGAAGGAAGCGTCAGGGCATTACATGGTATATTGTGCAGTGCAACACATGGTTTGGGAGAAGGCATTACACAACTTTTAAACTTTCCTTGTCATGCCCTTGTGCATATCAGCTGTTGTTTTGACTGACTCACCCATGTGGATGACTCGGGAGTTTACAACTACTATAATTACTATTATTCCACAAATAGTTGCCTGTGATGGACTGATGAAGCATGGAAATTGAAAGTGAAACAAAAAAGCAACCTGTTATGCCGTGAAAGTACCAACGACTCCTTCCAAAATTTTACTGCATAAAATTCCAAGCAGACAGATCAAACCCTCTTTGAATAGTTTGAGCCGGTGTGTGGACATGAAGCTATGGTTATGGCTAGGGTTGTGGTTGAGCCGGGTTTTGGACATGAAGCTAGGGATATGGCTAGGGTTGGGGTTGAACCGGGGTGTGGACATGAAGCTAGGGATATGGCTAGGGTTGGGGTTGAGCCGGGGTTTGGACATGAAGCTAGGGTTGAGGTTAGGGTTATGGCTAGGGTTGGGGTTGAACCGGGGTGTGGACATGAAGCTAGGGATATGGCTAGGGTTGGGGTTGAGCCGGGGTTTGGACATGAAGCTAGGGTTATGGCTAGGGTTGGGGTTGAGCCGGGGTTTGGACATGAAGCTAGGGTTGGGGTTGAGCCGGGGTTTGGACAAGAAGCTAGGGTTATGGCTAGGGTTGGGGTTGAACCGGGGTTTGGACAAGAAGCTAGGGTTATGGCTAGGGTTGGGGTTGAGCCGGGGTTTGGACATGAAGCTAGGGTTATGGCTAGGGTTGGGGTTGAGCCGGGGTTTGGACATGAAGCTAGGGTTATGGCTAGGGTTGGGGTTGAGCCGGGGTGTGGACATGAAGCTAGGGTTATGGCTAGGGTTGGGGTTGAGCCGGGGTTTGGACATGAAGCTAGGGTTATGGCTAGGGTTGGGGTTGAGCCGGGGTTTGAACAAGAAGCTAGGATTATGGCTAGGGTTGGGGTTGAGCCGGGGTGTGGACATGAAGCTAGGGTTATGGCTAGGGTTGGGGTTGAGCCGGGGTTTGGACATGAAGCTAGGGTTATGGCTAGGGTTGTGGTTGAGCCGGGGTTTGGACATGAAGCTAGGGTTGGGGTTGAGCCGGGGTTTGGACAAGAAGCTAGGGTTATGGCTAGGGTTGGGGTTGAACCGGGGTTTGGACAAGAAGCTAGGGTTATGGCTAGGGTTGGGGTTGAGCCGGGGTGTGGACATGAAGCTAGGGATATGGCTAGGGTTGGGGTTGAGCCGGGGTTTGGACATGAAGCTAGGGTTGAGGTTAGGGTTATGGCTAGGGTTGGGGTTGAACCGGGGTGTGGACATGAAGCTAGGGATATGGCTAGGGTTGGGGTTGAGCCGGGGTTTGGACATGAAGCTAGGGTTATGGCTAGGGTTGGGGTTGAGCCGGGGTTTGGACATGAAGCTAGGGTTGGGGTTGAGCCGGGGTTTGGACAAGAAGCTAGGGTTATGGCTAGGGTTGGGGTTGAACCGGGGTTTGGACAAGAAGCTAGGGTTATGGCTAGGGTTGGGGTTGAGCCGGGGTTTGGACATGAAGCTAGGGTTATGGCTAGGGTTGGGGTTGAGCCGGGGTGTGGACATGAAGCTAGGGTTATGGCTAGGGTTGGGGTTGAGCCGGGGTTTGGACATGAAGCTAGGGTTATGGCTAGGGTTGGGGTTGAGCCGGGGTTTGAACAAGAAGCTAGGATTATGGCTAGGGTTGGGGTTGAGCCGGGGTGTGGACATGAAGCTAGGGTTATGGCTAGGGTTGGGGTTGAGCCGGGGTTTGGACATGAAGCTAGGGTTATGGCTAGGGTTGTGGTTGAGCCGGGGTTTGGACATGAAGCTAGGGTTGGGGTTGAGCCGGGGTTTGGACAAGAAGCTAGGGTTATGGCTAGGGTTGGGGTTGAACCGGGGTTTGGACAAGAAGCTAGGGTTATGGCTAGGGTTGGGGTTGAGCCGGGGTTTGGACATGAAGCTAGGGTTATGGCTAGGGTTGGGGTTGAGCCGGGGTGTGGACATGAAGCTAGGGTTATGGCTAGGGTTGGGGTTGAGCCGGGGTGTGGACATGAAGCTAGGGTTATGGCTAGGGTTGGGGTTGAGCCGGGGTTTGGACATGAAGCTAGGGTTATGGCTAGGGTTGGGGTTGAGCCGGGGTTTGAACAAGAAGCTAGGATTATGGCTAGGGTTGGGGTTGAGCGGGGGTGTGGACATGAAGCTAGGGTTATGGCTAGGGTTGGGGTTGAGCCGGGGTTTGGACATGAAGCTAGGGTTATGGCTAGGGTTGGGGTTGAGCCGGGGTTTGGACATGAAGCTGGGGATATGGCTAGGGTTGGGGTTGAGCCGGGGTTTGGACATGAAGCTAGGGTTATGGCTAGGGTTGGGGTTGAACCGGGGTGTGGACATGAAGCTAGGGATATGGCTAGGGTTGGGGTTGAGCCGGGGTTTGGACATGAAGCTAGGGTTGAGGTTAGGGTTATGGCTAAGGTTGGAGTTGAGCCGTGATGTGGACATGAAGCTAGGGATATGGCTAGGGTTGGGGTTGAACCGGGGTGTGGACATGAAGCTAGGGTTGAGGTTGGGTTTGGGGATAGCATTACAGCTGTGGAGACATTGTAATGCCATTCTAGGGTTCTTTTCTCCTGTCACTTTCTTTTCTCCTGTCACTGTCTCTTTTTTTTCATTTGCTACATTTTTCTCACCACTTCCCTATCTATTTGTGTATGTACCTTCGAAGGGTGAGCTCTAACAGTAGGTATCTTGTTAGATCCCATCCTTTGGAATTACTTACTCTCAAACAATTACATTGTTAGATCCCATTGGGTAACCTGGTTAAACTGTTGGGGTAAACTATTTGCACCTTTGTGTGTTGCTTCTAAGTATCTGTCTTTGATCTTCTTTCTACCTTTCACACCCCCCACTTCGTCCTACACACAGGGCCGTAGGATGTAAGGTCATGACATCAAATGTCAACACCTCATCTGCCTAAACACCTTACGTCAATAGCAAACACCCACGTCTCCCACTCTAGACAACACTTGCGTACACAGACAGAAAGCCGTAGTGTACACCCCTAACACTACAGCTTGTAAAAGAGAAATTGAAACACTGTATGGTAGACCAAATAAGAGCTGCTCATAGTCAGTGTATGGGCTTAGGCGGTTTGTAGTAGTTATTCACAGATAACAAAGCCTTTTTATATAGTGGGTTTAGATATTTGCACCGAACAGGGTCATACTGAGTCACTCCACATCTCTCACAATAGATTCCACCAGCTGTGCAACACAGCCATAGTAGTCACTGCGTGTTCTGATCTGTAGCCCTGGAGAACCTTGCTCTAGTGAGTCTACAGTAGAAGCTACGCCTCTGCATCTGGGGTCGCCTCTTGAGCCACAAGCAGACACATCACTTCCTGTTAGAAACACCACATCCTCCCACTCATGTGACTGTGACAGATAGCATTTCAGCAGGGTCTCATGGCGTCAGAGCGGGGTCTGCTCTGGCCTGGTGTTAGCCTCCCTCAGCCTCAGACCATCAGCCCACAGGGAAAGTACAGCAGTGTTTGTACCAGTAAGTTCCACTCAGAGGCGGGTAGATTTAACATCAAAGCAGATCACTTCATCAGGGCTTTGAGGGCAAGGACAGTAAAATAAGACGTTACAGAACTTACTCCACCCTTCCTTGACAGAAATAACACCACATTATCGAAACACAGTGTATAGTGTAGGCCTATGTGTATGGGCTCTTACTGCTGGTTAAATATAGTAAATGCAACTAATATGGATGTTGGCTTCCATTTAGATATGTACAGCACTTACCGTCATTGAATACAGTTAAAAGTTGTCAAACCAACCTTATTACTGGTTTCTGCAACAAACAAAAAAAATCCACAACCAAACAATTGCCCGGTTCACAATGTTGTCGTTGTCGTTTTTTAAGAAATTCAGACAAAATCTTTGTACATATATATTTTTTATTCTTATATATAATACATTTCTATGTACAATTCCTATTCCTGTTTTTTGTAAAGAAATCAAATGAAAGACAAAGCTTTGATTGCAAACAGTGTTTCATACCAAAGGGCCAGAGAAGAGAGAGCAAGAGAGAGAATGAAAAAGTGCTCAAATAATGATCAGAGTGTTGCGACAGAAAGGTCTTATGCATCACACCGTTTCTGTGTTGTCGATAGACTTGGGCCGGGAGTCCATTCGATTGCAGGTTATAGGCATTGCGGACTTTAAAGGCAATGTTCCCACGTTTGCGGAGACTACATTCATGGTAAACATTGCATATGTCGGCTCAATCGAAAACTACCTTTACATTTCTATGGCAGAATCTGTAATCAGATCTGCTTCAGCCATCATCCGCATAGCGTTTGTTGGAAGTGGAACTGCGTTAGACTTGTCAAATCCACAAGTGGCTCCTGGCATTATACCTAAATTGGACATTGCCATTGGCTGCACAGCTATCGCCAGGTTAAAGCTTGATCTTAGGCCTTAAACACAGCTTAACCAATTAACCAACCTTCACAAGAAGGACTTTCAAATCAAGGGCTGGAATTTCATCAAAAATGATCTGGTGATATCACAGAAAAATACCTACACTGTACAGAACTGCACACCTCACTGTGAGAAGCACTGGTTATCCCTCTGATCTCTGTTTCAGTCAACACTTTTAAGAGACCCTGTTGACTTTAATGATGACGATCAGATCTGTTTTAGGTAGTAGATCTGTGGTGGACGGCCACTGTTTGCAACTCTGTTTGCAGCTACACTACATGACCAAAAGTGTGGACACCTGCTCGTCGAACATCTCAATCCAAAATCATGGGCATTAATATGCAGTTGGTCCCCCCTTTCCTGCTATAACAGCCTCCACTCTTCTGGGAAGGCTTTCCACTAGATGTTAGAACATTGCTGCAGGGACTTGCTTCCATTCAGCCACGAGCATTAGTGAGGTCGGGCACTGATGTTGGGAGATTACGCCTGGCTTGCAGTCGGCGTTACAATTCATCCCAAAGGTGTTCGATGGGGTTGAGGTCAAGGCTCTGTGCAGGCCAGTCAAGTTCTTCCACACTGATCTCGACAAACCATTTCTGTATGGACCTCACTTTGTGCACGGGGACATTGTCATGCTGAAACAGGAAAGGGCCTTCCCCAAACTGTTGCCACAAAGTTGGAAGCACAGAATCGTTTAGAATGACATAGTATGCAATAAGATTTCCCTTCACTGGAACTAAGGGGCCTAGCCCGAACCATGAAAAACAGCCCCAGACCATTATTCCTCCTCCACCAAACTTTACAGTTGGCACTATGCATTCGGGCAGATAGTGTTTTCCTGGCATCCGCCAAACCCAGATTTGTCCGTCGGACTGCCAGATGGTGAAGCGTGATTCATCACTCCAGAGAATGCGTTTCCACTGCTCCAGAGTCCAATGGCGGCGAGCTTTACACCACTCCAGCTGACACTTGGCATTGCGCATGGAGATCTTAGGATTGTGTGCGGCTGCTCGGCCATAGAAACCCATTTCATGAAGCTCCTGACAAACAGTTATGGTGCTGATGTTGCTTCCAGAGGCAGTTAGGAACTTGGCAGTGAGTGTTGCAACCGAGGACAGACGCACTGACTTGTTGGAAAGGTGGCATCCTATGAAGGTGCCATGTTGAAAGTCATCAGTAAGGCCATTCTACTGCCAACGTTTGTCTATAGAGATTGCATGGCTGTGTGCTCGATTTTATACACCTGCCAGCAACGGGTGTGGCTGAAATAGCTGAATCCACAAATTTGAAGGGGTGTCCACATACTTTTGTATGTATAGTGTATGTGGAAACAGTTAAAAATCTAATCTGTTCACAACACGAGTCTGTTGTGGTCAGGACTCCATTGACTGCAATAATAATGATGCATTGGACAAAGCACAGCTAGGACAGTGGTCAAATCCTGGCCACTGAGTCACAGAGGGAAATGATGTCTGACTGAGTGTCTACGTGTGAGTCAGCCATAGAGCGAGACAACGTATGACACTGACCGTCAATGCAACATCATGATTACGTAAATAACATCAAACATTCTCCAGTGTATGGATTCTTCCTTTAGACCTTTGGCGAGAGGCCCAACCCCCAAATTTCTAATATTTAACAAAAGTAATGTGTTTATTCCTTTTAAAGCAGTTGAGATAGTTTAAACTATAGGCTGCTTATCTGCAGGACTAACAACTGGTTACAGTGCCTCCCTTAGTTGGACAAATACAAGGGCTGTGAAATAGGCCGAGGCTAGCTTTGACTAGTTAGAATATGTCACGGTCCCCCTGCAGACCGGATAGCAGGTCAGTCAGTTAGAGCAGGAGTTTTGGTATGATTGGCCAAATAGTAGAAGTTTGTGTAAAGGGCGACATTCTAGGAGGTTGACTCATAGTCCAGAGCCTCCAGTGAGGCTTCCCTCTTCCAGAGCTCTGTGTCCGGGTGGGTCTGGGGGATTGAGATCCAGACCCAGTCAGTTGGCTTGGACGTCTGGTTCAACAAACAGCAGGTGCTTGTTCTCCACATAGAGTAAGTACACACTCTCGGGACTGGACTGTCTGTGGCAGCTCACAAGGATCACCACATTGAACAACACTCACATCGATTTCACAAACTGTTCACGTCACGTCAATACAAAAGAGCTGGCTGGGGGTTCTGATCAGACACTGAGGCTCTGTGTGTTTTTGTGATGGCAGGACTCTCTTCAGTTCTGTTGTGCTCTTGTCTCCTGTCCTCCCCTGCTCCGACATCCGAGGGGCCGTTGTTGACAGCATGGGGACGGAGGGGACCAGCGTCTACATTCTCAACTCAGGAATAGTCAGTAGCAAATGGAGTAAAGAAGAGAAGGTGAGGTGGGACGGACGAGCGGTAGGACGGGGGGGGGCTTGTTTGTGCTCAGCAAGTTTTTAAAAGGCACTGTCCTGTCTGTCACATGATGTCAACAAAGAACTCGCAGGGATTGCCCATAGCGTGCTGGAAGGACTGGCGGCTTGCCGTGAGCTCAGGGGGGACGGCTCCTAGCCCACGTACCGGGGGAGCCCCGGGAGGGGTGCTGCTGCTGACGGAGGTCTTAGAGGCCAGCCGGGACAGGCAGTATGAGGGGGGAAGGCCAGGGGGGCCGTAAGAGGAGGCGTGGCTTCGCTCGCTGTGGCCACACGAGCCGGGCCCAGGCTTGGTGAAAGGGGCGTGTTTGTAGATGAAGGATGTGTGGCTGTGGGTGTGGCTGTTCTGTGAGTGACAGTGACTCCTGTGAGACTGAGCGTGGCTGAAACCAGAGCGGGCGTGGCTGTGACTTGAGTGGGCATGGCTGCTGTGATGACTGTGATGACTCTGCTGGCTGGCGGACTTATCGCAAGGGCGCCTCGCTCCTCGGATCCCCTTTGGCTCAGTTTCACTGCATGTGGACCTGTGACCCTTCACTTGTGGGGAGGAGTTTTGATCAGGGCCCTTCCCTGTCCCTGCGCTGGGGTTGGATCCACTGCTTCTGCTTCCTAGGAGAGGAGAGAGAGACACACATGTCATCTGGGCAGCCACACACCTGGTTAAACCACACCAGACACACAACAGCAGCTCCAACTCACCAGCTTCTTATTACTGATTTTGAACAGTTGGCTGAATTGGCTGCCATTGCTATGATAATCATGGAGGTTGGATATTCATTATAATTCTCATCCACTTTACAGATTCAATCGGTTGAAGCTTTAACTGCCGATAGCCAACAGCCGCATATAGCTGATGTTTTGGCGGTGTCGTAATGTAGGTGTAACTGCGTTGAAGCTGTCAAATCAGGGAGAAGCTTCTCTTGTGATAATTTTCAGGCAGTCATACCCGTCCCACTCCCATTAGAAGTTCAGAATGAGAAAGTACAGGCCATATAGAAGTAATGACGCTCAAATTGAAAATCATGAAATTAAATGATGAGGATTTCTATCAGCCTAATCGAGGTGTAGATTACACCTCACATTCCAGTGTTCAAATTTGTAAACGAGGCTGCATGGGATTTTTGTTAATGTGACTCCGAGCAGCCAATGGCAATGTCCGCTTTAGGTACAATGCCGGGAGCCGTTGTGGATTTGACAGCTCCACCTCAAACACTGTCAAAACATCAGCTATGCAGATCTGATTGAATCAGGCCCTTCATTGCCAACAGTCACAGGCAAATGTAACGATACACCTGCATCAAAGACACATTTTTAAAATTGGAACATACTGCATTGACAATATCAAAACAAATGGGGCTTTTATGATTTGCTTTTAAAAGGAAAGAGCCTTCCATTGTTGAATTGTACAGAGAAAGATCACATTGATTGTATTGATACAGGTGTAAACATTACATAATTATTATCACATGATCAAACATGTTCCCCTCCTTTCGATAAGCAATGAGCACAACAGGACTGGGTAAAGTGGTTCATGACTGCCCCCTGCCAGTGAGAATGATAGTGCAAGATTTTGCCTGATTTGATCACCCTGAATCATGCACCTCTCATTCTGAGATTACAGCAGCACAGGACCAAGAGAGGGAGAACCGACGATCAGGAGAGTCACACAGACACAGCTGCAGGGGCAGAAACAGTATGGACACCAACATACTCAGAGGGAGAGGCACGGGAAAACAAAAACCTTAAGCTGTGGTATGAGGAGAATGTGGTGTATATTTATATATCAAGAGAAAGAGATATAGAGAGAGAAAGATAGGATGAAATTGAGATGTAGAGAAGGGAGAGCGCAAAGGGCAAGAATTAAGGCAAGATAAAATGTATAGCGATGGATTGAGAGAGATAGATAAAAAGGAGAAGGAGAGAGGTAGCAGAGAGTGGGTTAGCTGTTAGCTTACCGGTTCCCCAGAGTCCTGAGACTACCTGGTCCATCAGTCTACCGTTGCCCAACAGAAACAGAGGGAACAACAGAGTTACACACACCTCCCAGCCCAGCCTAACCTGTCTAAACCCAGTCTACTGCTGTCACCTCCCAGCCCAGCCTAACCTGTCTAAACCCAGTCTACTGCTGTCACCTCCCAGCCTAACCTGTCTAACCCAGTCTACTGCTGTCACCTCCCAGCCCAGCCTAACCTGTCTAAACCCAGTCTACTGCTGTCACCTCCCAGCCCAGCCTAACCTGTCTACTGCTGTCACCTCCCAGCCTAACCTGTCTAACCCAGTCTACTTACTGTCACCTCCCAGCCCAACCTAACCTGTCTAAGCCCAGTCTACTTACTGTCACCTCCTAGCCCAGCCTAACCTGTCTAACCCAGTCTACTTACTGTCACCTCCCAGCTCAGCCTAACCAGTCTACTGCTGTCACCTCCCAACCCAGCCTAACCTGTCTAACCCAGTCTACTTACTGTCACCTCCCAGCCCAGCCTAACCTGTCTTACCCAGTCTACTTACTGTCACCTCCCAGCCCAGCCTAACCTGTCTACTGCTGTCACTCCCAGCCCAGCCTAACCTGTCTACTTACTGTCACTCCCAGCCCAGCCTAACCTGTCTACTTACTGTCACCTCCCAGCCCAGCCTAACCTGTCTACATACTGTCACCTCCCAGCCTAACCAGTCTACTTACTGTCACCTCCCAGCCCAGCCTAACATGTCTACATACTGTCACCTCCCAGCCTAACCAGTCTACTTACTGTCACCTCCCAGCCCAGCCTAACCTGTCTAAATACGGTCACCTCCCAGCCTAACAGTCTACTTACTGTCATCTCCCAGCCCAGCCTAACCTGTCTACTTACATGTCACCTCCCAGCCTAACCTGTCTACTTACATGTCACCTCCCAGCCTAACCTGTCTACATACTGTCACCTCCCAGCCTAACCTGTCTACATACTGTCACCTCCCAGCCTAACCTGTCTACATACTGTCACCTCCCAGCCCAACCTGTCTACATACTGTCACCTCCCAGCCCAGCCTAATCTGTCTACATACTGTCACCTCCCAGCCCAGCCTAACCTGTCTACATACTGTCACCTCCCAGCCTAACCTGTCTACTTACTGTCACCTCCCAGCCGAGCCTAACCTGTCTACATACTGTCACCTCCCAGCCTAACAGTCTACTTACTGTCACCTCCCAGCCCAGCCTAACCAGTCTACTTACTGTCACCTCCCAGCCCAGCCTAACCTGTCTACTTACTGTCACCTCCTAGCCCAGCCTAACCTGTCTACTTACTGTCTCCTCCCAGCCTAACCTGTCTACATACTGTCACCTCCCAGCCCAACCTGTCTACTTACTGTCACCTCCCAGCCCAGCCTAACCTGTCTACATACTGTCACCTCCCAGCCCAGCCTAACCTGTCTACATACTGTCACCTCCCAGCCTAACCTGTCTACTTACTGTCACCTCCCAGCCGAGCCTAACCTGTCTACATACTGTCACCTCCCAGCCTAACAGTCTACTTACTGTCACCTCCCAGCCCAGCCTAACCTGTCTACTTACTGTCACCTCCCAGCCTAACCTGTCTACATACTGTCACCTCCCAGCCTAACCTGTCTACTTACTGTCACCTCCCAGCCCAGCCTAACCAGTCTACTTACTGGCACCTCCCAGCCCAGCCTAACCAGTCTACTTACTGTCACCTCCCAGCCCAGCCTAACCTGTCTAAACCCAGTCTACTGCTGTCACCTCCCAGCCCAGCCTAACCTGTCTAAACCCAGTCTACTGCTGTCAACTCCCAGCCCAGCCTAACCTGTCTACTGCTGTCACCTCCCAGCCTAACCTGTCTAACCCAGTCTACTTACTGTCACCTCCCAGCCCAACCTAACCTGTCTAAGCCCAGTCTACTTACTGTCACCTCCTAGCCCAGCCTAACCTGTCTAACCCAGTCTACTTACTGTCACCTCCCAGCTCAGCCTAACCAGTCTACTGCTGTCACCTCCCAACCCAGCCTAACCTGTCTAACCCAGTCTACTTACTGTCACCTCCCAGCCCAGCCTAACCTATCTTACCCAGTCTACTTACTGTCACCTCCCAGCCCAGCCTAACCTGTCTACTTACTGTCACCTCCCAGAACAGCCTAACCTGTCTACTTACTGTCACCTCCCAGCCCAGCCTAACCTGTCTACATACTGTCACCTCCCAGCCTAACCTGTCTACTTACTGTCAACTCCCAGCCCAGCCTAACCTGTCTACTTACTGTCACCTCCCAGCCTAACCTGTCTACATACTGTCATCTCCCAGCCTAACCAGTCTACTTACTGTCACCTCCCAGCCCAGCCTAACCTGTCTACTTACTGTCACCTCCCAGAACAGCCTAACCTGTCTACTTACTGTCACCTCCCAGCCCAGCCTAACCTGTCTACATACTGTCAACTCCCAGCCTAACCTGTCTACTTACTGTCACCTCCCAGCCCAGCCTAACCTGTCTACATACTGTCACCTCCCAGCCTAACCTGTCTACTTACTGTCAACTCCCAGCCCAGCCTAACCTGTCTACATACGGTCACCTCCCAGCCTAACCTGTCTACATACTGTCACCTCCCAGCCTAACCAGTCTACTTACTGTGACCTCCCAGCCCAGCCTAACCTGTCTTCATACTGTCACCTCCCAGCCTAACCAGTCTACTTACTGTCACCTCCCAGCCCAGCCTAACCTGTCTACTTACTGTCACCTCCCAGCCGAGCCTAACCTGTCTACATACTGTCACCTCCCAGCCTAACAGTCTACTTACTGTCACCTCCCAGCCCAGCCTAACCTGTCTACATACTGTCACCTCCCAGCCTAACCTGTCTACTTACTGTCAACTCCCAGCCCAGCCTAACCTGTCTACATACTGTCACCTCCCAGCCTAACCTGTCTACTTACTGTCAACTCCCAGCCCAGCCTAACCTGTCTACATACTGTCACCTCCCAGCCTAACCTGTCTACTTACTGTCAACTCCCAGCCCAGCCTAACCTGTCTACATACTGTCACCTCCCAGCCTAACCTGTCTACATACTGTCACCTCCCAGCCTAACCTGTCTACTTACTGTCACCTCCCAGCCCAGCCTAACCAGTCTACTTACTGGCACCTCCCAGCCCAGCCTAACCAGTCTACTTACTGTCACCTCCCAGCCTAACCTGTCTACATACTGTCACCTCCCAGCCTAACCAGTCTACTTACTGTCACCTCCCAGCCCAGCCTAACCTGTCTACTTACTGTCACCTCCCAGCCTAACCTGTTTACATACTGTCACCTCCCAGCCTAACCAGTCTACTTACTGTGACCTCCCAGCCCAGCCTAACCTGTCTACATACTGTCAAATCCCAGCCTACTTACTGTCACCTCCCAGCCCAGCCTAACCTGTCTACATACTGTCACCTCCCAGCCCAGCCTAACCTGTCTACTTACTGTCACCTCCCAACCCAGCCTAACCTGTCTACTTACTGTCACCTCCAGGCCCAGCCTAACATGTCTACTTACTGTCACCTCCCAGCCCAGCCTAACCTGTCTACATACTGTCACCTCCCAGCCCAGCCTAACCTGTCTACTTACTGTCACCTCCCAGCCCAGCCTAACCTGTCTACATACTGTCACCTCCCAGCCCAGCCTAACCTGTCTACATACTGTCACCTCCCAGCCCAGCCTAACCTGTCTACTTACTGTCACCTCCCAACCCAGCCTAACCTGTCTACTTACTGTCACCTCCAGGCCCAGCCTAACATGTCTACTTACTGTCACCTCCCAGCCCAGCCTAACCTGTCTACATACTGTCACCTCCCAGCCCAGCCTAACCTGTCTACTTACTGTCACCTCCCAGCCCAGCCTAACCTGTCTACATACTGTCACCTCCCAGCCCAGCCTAACCTGTCTACATACTGTCACCTCCCAGCCCAGCCTAACCTGTCTACTTACTGTCACCTCCCAGCCCAGCCTAACCTGTCTACTTACTGTCACCTCCCAGCCCAGCCTAACCTGTCTACATACTGCCACCTCCCAGCCCAGCCTAACCTGTCTCCTTACTGTCACCTCCCAGCCCAGCCTAACCTGTCTACTTACTGTCACCTCCCAGCCCAGCCTAACCTGTCTACTTACTGTCACCTCCCAGCCCAGCCTAACCTGTCTAGTTACTGTCACCTCCCAGCCTAACCTGTCTACTTACTATCACCTCCCAGCCCAGTCTAACCTGTCTACTTACTGTCACCTCCCAGCCCAACCTGTCTACTTACTGTCACCTCCCAGCCCAGCCTAACCTGTCTACTTACTGTCACGTCCCAGCCTAACCTGTCTACTTACTGTCACCTCCCAGCCCAGCTTAACCTGTCTACTTACTGTCACCTCCCAGCCTAACCTGTCTACTTACTGTCACCTCCCAGCCCAGCCTAACCTGTCTACATACTGTCACCTCCCAGCCCAGTCTAACCTGTCTACTGACTGTCACCTCCCAGCCTAACCTGTCTACTTACTGTCACCTCCCAGCCCAGCCTAACCTGTCTACATACTGTCACCTCCCAGCCCAGCCTAACCTGTCTACTTACTGTCACCTCCCAGCCTAACCTGTCTACTTACCTCTAGTGAAGTCTATCCCCATCCTGTTCTGGTCCAACTGTGTCCTAACCTGTACAGCTCTCTCACTGAACCATGAGTTAGAAAATGTCCTCAGATACTGTTCTACTCATGGAAAACACACGCACACACACACACACAACCCCACTTGGAATTGCCAAATAAAAAAATGTCAATCAAAACAATTTATGGAAAAGATAAATAAGAGATGTAAACATAGCCCCAGTCCTACAACCGTCCTACTGAGAGTTCATCCTGATCCCTCCTCTGTATCAAACCTCTCCGCCACTCAGAACACTCCAGGACAATAAGGATGGAATGCAATGGGAATAACAACGTCTGGGTGATTGATTTCTTGATGATTTGAACAGAAGCTGGGAAATCAGACTGAAGAGCACTATGATGACACGTGTAAAACAGACGAGAAACTGTCCTCCATATTGACTAATTACCACACCAGCCTGATTCCACTCTCCCTCAGTGCGGTGCTATGTCGGCACAATTACAAACAGTGCAGCAGCAACAGAGCACTGTACTGACTAATGTTGCTATCAAACATAGGTTCAGTCAATATTGATGGGAGACTGGGACCTCAGTTGAAATGTTCATGCATAAATCAAGCCATAAGCAGATAAGGTCCTTAGTTTACACAGCCAGTACTGAAGAGCTGTCCCCTGCATGAACCATGTTGAATCATGATCGATATTGACAATATAAGACCATTTAAGGACACACTCTTTCAAGTAAATATGTGTCTGTGTGTGTGTCAACTTTATTTCCCGGCAGGGCAAACAGGCTAAGTTTAACAGGCACATGCCTTATGGAATTTAAATACAATACTTTGTCAACAGTTGACATTAGCTGTCATGAATAGTCACAGCCATAATGTCATGTGATGATTCCTCTAGAATATCAATAAAAACAAATCAAGTTTTTATTGATAAGGATGCTAGTGTTAGTAGCCTTGCAGACTCACCCTCACTGTTGTGGCTGCCTGCACTCCCACTGTGGAAACTTTGGCATGGGTCTGAGTAGCCTGGTGGGAAGCCTGGAGGGGCGGAGGGGAAGGGAGGGCAGGGGAACGGCTGGCCCCCCAGGGGCCATGGGTTGGTGGCAGGGGGAGGGAGGGGGGCCAGGGTGTCCTGCTCAGAGCCCCCACCACTGGAACCCTCATTCAGGTTGAGAGACGCCATGTCTGGTGAGAGAAAGCGAGACAGACAGACAGACAGACAGACAGACAGACAGACAGACAGACAGACAGACAGACAGACAGACAGACAGACAGACAGACAGACAGACAGACAGACAGATAGTGACATCTATTGTGAGGTCGTCCATCTCACGACAGGTAAATAAAAACACTGCAATTGGTCTCTACAGTACATTTAACACAGGTATAATACATCTGTAATAATAATATACAGTACATAATATATTCTTGCCAAAGTGGCTCAGTGTCAGTACTTTGGCAGAGGTCTCCGAAGGTGTAGTAGCACTGCTCTGAGAAGGTGATCTTGTTGACGGTGTGTCTCAGGTAGCCATGTTTCAGCAGACTGCTGGCATACTTCCTAGCATCTCTCCTGTCCTTGAAGCCCTCCACCCTCGAGTAGAGCCAGTCCACCACGTCAGCACCTGGCACAGCAACAACACACTGGTCAAGAAGACTGTAGTCTGCACTACAACAGCAAACAGATTTCATTACGCACACCTGTCCCCTATTCCGACTGATTGTAGTTGTATAAATGTGCCCTTTGTTTCCCCATTGGGCTGTCGATTATTGTTCCCATGTCCGTTGGCCGTGTGAGTACCTATGCGTTGGTGCAGCTGTTATGCTGCGTGCTTTATAGATTGTGTATTACGGGTATCGTTCCGTGTTGTTCATCAAGGTTTACCCTCTCTCTTTTGTTTGGGTATAGCCCAGTGTTTTGTATACGTGTTTGTTTTGGGTGTATTAAAAACCCCTATTGTGTATTCCTGCACCTGTCTGCAACATATTTTATACCAGCGTGACAATATGATTCTATTGTACTATAATATTGATAGCACTAACCACACAACATCTACTTACATTGATTGATGTGATGTCGCCAATATCAAGAACATTTATTGCACAGACGTCACAGTTTCACTAACAGTAAGGGAAGTATTTGCGGGTTTAAGTCCAACTTAAAACCCTTCATTTAGTAATTTTAAATGGCAAATATATCAAAATCAAAGTTTATTTGTCACGTGTGCCGAATACAACAGCTGTAGATCTTACTCTGAAATGCTTATTTACAGGCCCAATCCAATAGTGCAAAAAATGTATTAGGTGAACAATAGGTAAGTAAAGAAATAAAACAACAGTAAAAAAAGACAGTGAAAAATAACAGTAGCGAGGCTGTATACAGTATCGAGGCTGTATACAGTAGCAAGGCTATATACAGTAGCGAGGCTATATACAGTGGCGAGGCTATAAAAGTAGCAAGGCTACATACAGACACCGGTTAGTCAGGCTGATTGAGGTAGTATGGACATGAAGATATGGTTAAAGTGACTATGCATATATGACGAACAGAGAGTAGCGTAAAATAGGGGTTTGCGGGTGGTGGGACACAATGCAGATAGCCCAGTTAGCCAATGTGCGGGAGCACTGATTGGTTGTCCCAATTGAGGTAGTATATACATGAATGTATATATAGAATGTATAGACTGTCTTGGTGTGTTTGGACCATTTGAGTTTGTTGTTGATGTGGACACCAAGGAACTTGAAGCTCTCAACCTGCTCCACTACAGCCGAGGCGATGAGAATCGGGGCGTGCTCAGTCCTCCTTTTCCTGTAGTCCACAATCATCTCCTTAATCTTGGTTACGTTGAGGGAGAGGTTGTTATTCTGGCACCACCCGGCCAGGTCTCTGACCTCCTCCCTATAGGCTGTCTCGTCATTGTCGGTGATCAGGCCTACCACTGTTGTGTCATCTACAAACTTAATGATGGTGTTGGAGTCGTGCCTGGCCATGCAGTCGTGGATGAACAGGGAGTACAGGAGGGGACTGAGCATGCACCCCTGGGGAGCTGCAGTGTTGAGGATCAGCGTGGCAGATGTGTTGCTACCTACCCTCACCACCTGGGGGCGGCCCGTTAGGAAGTCCAGGATCCAGTTGCAGAGGGAGGTGATACTGTCACGTCCTGCCCTTAGTTCCTTTTTTATGTCTCTATTTTAGTTTGGTCAGGGCGTGAGTTGGGGTGGGCATTCTATGTTTTGTGTTCTATGTTTTATATCTCTATGTGTTTGGCCTGGTATGGTTCCCAATCAGAGGCAGCTGGCAATCGTTGTCTCTGATTGAGAACCATACTTAGGTAGCCTGTTTTCCTATTTTGAGTGGTGGGTGATTGTTTGCTGTTGTGTGTCTGCACCAGCCAGAACTGTTTCGGTCGTTCTCTTTGTTATTTTTGTTATTTCTGTGTTCATTAAATAAATATGGACACATACCACGATGCACCTTGGTCCTCTCCTTCCAACAGCCGTTACAGGCACAGGTTGCCTTTGTGTTCTTGGGCACAGGGACTATGGTGGTCTGCTTGAAACATGTTGGTATTACAGACTCAATCAGGGACATGTTGAAAATGTCAGTGAAGACACCTGCCAGTTGGTCTGCACATGCCCGGAGCACATGTCCGGGTAATCCGTCTGGCCCCGCTGCCTTGTGTATGTTGACCTGTTTGAAGGTCTTACTCACATCGGCTACGGAGAGCGTGATCACACAGTCGTCCGGAACAGCTGATGCTCTCATGCATGCCTCAGTGTTGCTTGCCTCGAAGCGAGCATAGAAGTGATTTAGCTCGTCTGGTAGGCTTGTGTCACTGGGCAGCTCGCAGCTGTGCTTCCCTTTGTAGCCTGTAATAGTTTGCAAGCCCTGTCACAAAAGACAAGCGTTGGAGCCGGTGTAGTATGATTCAATCTTAGCCCTGTATTGACGCTTTGCCTGTTTGATGGTTCGTCGCAGGGCATAGCAAGATTTCTTGTAAGCTTCCGGGTTAGAGTCCCGCACCTTGAAAGCAGCAGCTCTAACCTTTAGCTCAGTGTGAATGTTGCCTGTAATCCATGGCTTCTGGTTGGGGTATGTACGTACAGTCACTGTGGGGACGACGTCCTCGTGGCACTTATTGATAAAGCCATGTGGTGTGCTCCTCAATGCCATCGGAAGAATCCCGGAACATGTTCCAGTCTGTGCTAGCAAAACAGTCAAGTAGTTTAGCATCTGCTTCATCTGACCACTTTTTTATAGACCAAGTTACTGGTGCTTCCTGCTTTAATTTTTGCTTATAAGCAGGAATCAGGAGGATAGAGTTGTGGTCGGATTTACAAAATGGAGGGCGAGGGAGAGCTCTGTACACGTCTCTGTGTGTGGAGTACAGTTGATCTAGATTTTTTTCCCTCTGGTTGCACATGTTGATAGAAATTTGGTAGAACTGATTTAAGTTTCCCTGCATTAAAGTCTCCGGCCACTAGGAGCGCCGCTTCTGGGTGAGTGGTTTCCTGTTTGCTTATTTCCTTATACAGCTGACTGAGTGCGGTCTTAGTGCCAGCATCTGTATGTGGTGGTAAATAAACAGCCACGAAAAGTATAGCTGAAAACTCTCTAGGCAAGTAGTGTGGGATGCAATTTATCACAATATACTCTACTTCAGGCGGGCAAAATCTAGAGACTTCCTTAGATTTCGTGCACCAGCTGTTGTTTACAAATATGCACAGACTGCTCCCCCCTCGTCTTACCGGAGTGTGCTGTTCTATCTTGCCAGTGCAGCGCATATCCCGCTAGCTGAATATCCATGTCGTCATTCAGCCACGATTCCGTGAAACATAGGATATTACAGTTTTTGATGTCCCGTTGGTAGGATATTCGTGATCGCACCTCGTCAAATTTATTGTCCAATGATTGCACGTTGGCGAGTAGTATTAACGGTAATGGCAGCTTTCACACTCGCCTTCTCCGGGTCCTCACCAGGCATCCGGCTCTTTGTCCTCTGTTTCTACATCGCTTCCTCTTGCAAATAACGGGGATGTCGGCCCTGTTGGAGTGTTTGGAGAATGTCTTGTGCGTCCTGCTTGTTGTAGAAAAAATCTTTGTCTAATACGAGGTGAGTGATCACTGTCCTCATAACCAGAAGATCTTTGTCTAATCCGAGGTGAGTGATCGCTGTCCTGATATCCAGAAGCTCTTAGTCTAATCCAAGGTGAGTGATCGCTGTCCTGATATCCAGAAACTCTTTGTCTAATCCGAGGTGAGTGATTGCTGTCCTGATATCCAGAAGCTCTTTGTCTACTCCAAGGTGAGTGATCGCTGTCCTGATATCCAGAAGCCCTTTGTTTAATCCGAGGTGAGTGATCACTGTCCTGATATCCAGAAGCTCTTAGTCTAATCCGAGGTGAGTGATCGCTGTCCTGATATCCAGAAGCTCTTTGTCTAATCCGAGGTGAGTGACCGCTGTCCTGATATCCAGAAGCTCTTTGTCTAATCCGAGGTGAGTGATCACTGTCCTGATATCCAGAAGCTTTTTGTCTAATCCGAGGTGAGTCATCGCTGTCCTGATATCCAGAAGCTCTTTGTCTAATCCGAGGTGAGTGATCGCTGTCCTGATATCCAGAAGCTCTTTGTCTAATCCGATGTGAGTGATAGCTGTCCTGATATCCAGAAGCTCTTTGTCTAATCCGAGGTGAGTGATCGCTGTCCTGATATCCAGAAGCTCTTTGTCTAATCCGAGGTGAGTGATCGCTGTCCTGATATCCAGAAGCTCTTTGTCTAATCCGATGTGAGTCATCACTGTCCTGATATCCAGAAGCTCTTTGTCTAATCCGAGGTGAGTGATCGCTGTCCTGATATCCAGAAGCTCTTTGTCTAATCCGAGGTGAGTGATCTCTGTCCTGATTTCCAGAAGCTCTTTGTCTAATCCGAGGTGAGTGATCGCTGTCCTGATATCCAGAAGCTCTTTGTCTAATCCGAGGTGAGTGATCTCTGTCCTGATTTCCAGAAGCTCTTTTTTTTGCCGTAAAATACGGTTGCAGAAACATTATGTACAAAATAAGTTACAAATAATGTGAAAAAACCCACATAATAGCACAATTCCTTGGGCGCCCGTAAAACTGCTGCCATTTCTTCCGGTGCTATTTTACTGAAAAAAAAATCTTATTAATAATACAGTATTATTAGTAGTCAGCGTGCCCTCCCTCTCACCGATGACAGCGTTGGTGATGGTGATCTTCAACCACATCCTGTCCCGGATCTCCAGACCAGAGTCAGGTAGCTGCATCACCTTGACGATGGTTGCCATGTCCGTCTTACTCGCAGATAGCGGCAAGTCGTCAAATTCTGAAGGGGAGAGGAGGTTGAGACACAGCACATTCACAGACAGTGACTGGCAAAATGTTCAGTATGTGGCCTTTCTAGGACTGTGAGAGTGCAGCTATGTCTAGTGACTGCAGTAGTTTGTGTGTGTGACTGTAGTGATAGTGTGGTCATACCGTAGTGTGGGTAGGGTCCGGTCAGGGCCGTTGTGTGGGAGATCCAGGCAGCAGGGTCGATGGGCCTCACTGGCTCAGCTGGAGACACACACACACAATCTCCATCATCTACTGTAAGTTTGCTAGTTTGTGCTCAAACTTCTGCTATAAGTTACAAGCACATCCAATATGTTTTTCAAAAGGTTTTAAAAAGCGAGTTTCCAGCAGAGTTTGAGAGCCCTGTTTGTAAGTGGTAATAACCTGTTGTTGGTGGAACATCGGTAAGTGTCTTACCCCGGGGGATGGTGAAGTAGCTTCGCGGAGACGGGTCCCAACACTTGGCCACAGTAAGACTAATAGGACTGGAGAACACATGGGGAGACAGTCAGTTACAAAACCTTCGACTCACTTCCATAGCTCCTGTGCAGTTAAAAGCACAAGAGGAAACGCTAGAAAAAAAGAAGTCACGTTTGGTTGAACTAGAAGGATTATGGGGAGAAATATTAGTCTGTATTATACAACAGTCAACAATGCAGAAGCTGCTTGAAATTCAAACCCACTGTTTATCCAATCTAACCAGTCAGCATATCGCTGATATGCTAATATAACCCTAATGTACTCCAGTCTTACCATTGCTCATCTTTGAAATCCTGTATTTACCCAATAGCCATGTCCTTTGTCTGTCTGTCCTGACCTCTGATCATCTTCACATGCAACAGTTTAACATCCCTTGAAATGTTTTCTGGGTTATCGCTAACAATCCTGCACTGTAACACAGTCCTGTTCTTACCCTGTTTTGGAGACGATCTCTCTCAGGATCCTCACAGCGTCATCGTTGCTCATGTTCTCAAAGTTCACATCGTTCACCTGAGGATCACAACGAGACAGTTAACGTACACTTTCACGGATCATGTCTTTGAAATGAACAAGTAGTTGGAGAAAACGGACAAAATGATTTAGGACTCTGCTACTGAAATCAGTTTTCTACAAGTCCATCTCCAGGCACTGTTGTAAGGCGTTCAGACGCATATAAAAGCTAATAAATCCTACGCAGCGTTATGCTGTGTGTATGGGTTGAAAAGAGACATGCTGGATCGACAATAACTAGCGATCAGCCACTGTGTGTACAAGAGGAGGTGTGGCCAGAGAGGTTAGTCTGAGTCCAGCCATACAGACATCAAAGAGAACAAACAACAGGAAGGAAAAGGAGAGGCAACATGTAGGATAGAGGGCTACGGGAAGGAAGGTGACGAGGACCATTAGAGTTGTTTGTAAACAGGTCAGAGTTTCAATAGGTCATAGTTTCAATAGGTCATAGTTTCAATAGGTCATAGGTTTCAATAGGTCATAGGTTTCAATAGGTCATAGGTTCCAGTTTCCCCTTTACCTTATTGTTAGAACTCATTAACATAAACATTGTTTGAAACACAGTATCCGATCATCACTGGCAATGCTATAATAATCACAAAGCAATTTGCTCACTGGACATTTGTGCACATTTGCTTTCCCGCAACGGACCATAAAAGTAGAACAAAAAAATAACTCATAAAGAACACAAAATATACTTTAAGCTTATAATACTTCCTAGAAAATGAACCTAAGGCTCATTTGTAGTGGGTGGTAGTGTCGTATACCTGTAGGAGCATATCTCCAGGTTCTATCCTGCCATCTGCAGCCACAGCTCCTCCCTTCATGATGGAGCCGATGTAGATCCCTCCGTCCCCCCGGTCGTTACTCTGACCCACAATACTGATACCCAGGAAGTTATACTTCTCTGTAAGAGAGAGGGGGAGAGAGGTCAGTTAAAAGTCTCATGTACAGTGCCTTCGGAAAGTATACAGACCCCTTGACTTTTTCAACATTTTGTTAGGTTACAGCCTTATTCTAAAATTGATTAAATTGTTTTTTTCCCCCTCATCAATCTACACACAATACCCCATAATGACAAACCAAAAACAGGATTTTTAAAATTGTTAATAATTTATTACAAATATCACATTTACATAAGTATTCAGACCCTTTACTTAGTACTTTGTTGAAGCACCTTTGGCAGCAATTACAGCCTCAAGTCTTCTTGGGTATGACGCTACAAACTTGGCACACCTGTATTTGGGAAGTTTCTCCCATTCTTCTCTGTAGATCCTCTCAAGTTCTGTCTGGTTGGATGGGGAGCGTCGTTGCGCAGCTATTTTCAGGTCTCTCCAGAGATGTTCGATCAGGTTCAAGCCCAGGGCTCTGGCTGGGCCACTCAAGGACATTCAGAGACTGGTCCCGAAGCCACTCCTGCATTGTCTTGGCTGTGTGCTTAGGGTTGTTGTCCTGTTGGAAGGTGAACCTTCGCCCCAGTCTGAGGTCCTGAGTGCTCTGGAGCAGGTTTTCATCAAGGATCTCTTGGTACTTTGCTCTGTTTATCTTTGCCTCAATTCTGACTAGTCTCCCAGTCCCTGCCACTGAAAAATATCCCCACACCCTGATGCTGCCACCACCATGCTTCACCGTAGGGATGGTTCCAGGTTTTCTCCAGACGTGACGCAAAGTTCAATCTTTGCTTCATCAGACCAGAGAATCTTGTTTCTCATGGTCTGAGAGTCTTTAGGTGGCTTTTGGCAAACTCCAAGTGGGCTGTCATGTGCCTTTTACTGAGCAGTGGGTTCCGTCTAGCCACTCTACCATTAAGGCCTGATTGGTGGAGTGCTGCAGAGATAGTTGTTCTCCCATCTCCACAGAGGAACTCTAGAGCTCTGTCAGACTGACCATTGGGTTATTGGTACCTCCCTGCCAAGGTCATTCTCCCCCGATTGATCAGTTTGGCCGGGCGGCCAGCTCTAGGATGAGTCTTGGTGGTTCCAAACTTCTTCCATTTAAGAATGATGGAGGCCACTGTGTTCTTGGGGACCTTCAATGCTGTAAACAGTTTTTGGTACACATCCCCAGATATGTGCCTCGACACAATTCTGTCTCGGAGCTAAACGGACAATTCCTTCAACCTCATGGCTTGGATTTTGCACTGACATGCACTTTCAACTGTGGGACATTATATAGACAGGGGTGTGCCTTTCCAAATCCTCTCAACTCAATTGAATTTACCACAGGTGGACTCCAATCAAGTTGTAGAAACATCTCAAGGATGATCAATGGAAGCAGGATGCACCGGAGCTCAATTTCGAGTCTCATAGCAAAGGGTCTGAATACTTACGTAAATATGGTATTTCTGTTTTTTTTCTAAAAACCTGTTTTCGCTTTGTCATTATGGGGTATTGTGTGTAGATTTCTGAGGATTCGTATTTATTTAATCCATTTTAGAATAAGGCTGTAACGTAACAAAATGTGGAAAAAGTAAAGGGGTCTGAATACTTTCCCAAGGCACTGTAGTTTAAAGACTTTATGGGGTTTAAAGACCGAGTACACTGATGATGTTTGTATAAAAAATAGTTGTGTACAAAGAAAGGCATAAATGAAAGAAAATGAGAGGAAAAGGTGAAGTCCTTACCCATGTTGAGTGTGACAGTGATGATGTTGAGGCTCATAGTGGAATCTGTGATGCTGCTGAAGGACGAAGACTGGAAAAGAGAGAGGGAGAAACTTAGTGTGTCAGACACATACTCACAACCGTTCTTGTTCCCTTTCTCACTCACACACACGTATGCGCAACAGTCCAGTGTTTAATGGGAGCTTACCCGGTCAATTTTGGCCACTTTGTGCCTCCGTCGTCGGCGTTTGTGTCTGCGCATTAGCTGAGAAGACGAGCTCTGCTCTGTGGAGCTGCTGAGTCTGAGACACAATACAATACAATACAATGTCATGTTTATTGGTCTATTATACAGAGACAATGGAAATGTGGTACCTTTTTCTGTCACAGTACCCAGCCCCCACGACTGGGGAACAGCACAGGGTCAGCCCCAACACACAACACACACGACTGGGGAACAGCACAGGGTCAGCCCCACCACACAACATACACGACTGGGGAACAGCACAGGGTCAGCCCCACCACACAACACACACGACTGGGGAACAGCACAGGGTCAGCCCCACCACACAACACACACGACTGGGGAACAGTACAGGGTCAGCTGCAGGGCAGCTCCCCTGGAGCATGGAAAGCGGGGGGATTTGTTGATTTCAGTAAAGAACCACTGATGAAAAGAGGGAAATTAGAGAAAGGACAGAGAGAGGGGGAGAGAGAAAGACCATCTACCGGCTGGCATCCTCATCCTCCTCACTGTCGACGAAGGAGCTGGACTCCAGTTCACTGCTCATCACTGAGGCGCTGTCGTAGCCCATGGCAGAGTCCCTCGCTGTGCGCTCCGACTTAGAGTGGCCATTGATACGAGGGACTGGGGAGGAGAGAACCACACGACAACAACCACAGGTAAGATATCAACACTTTGATACAACTTCAGATCATGACATAATACTGTGGAGGACAACTCAGAGCTGAAAAAGTTGGAGAGATGATATGAAAAACGACGAGAGAAACATTTCCCAACGTTATAGGAAAACCACCAAGAGGAGATTTTAGTATTAAGGACAGGATCAGGACATCTAATGGGAAATCAAGAAAAGGATTTAGAAGAGGTGAAAGACCAGTGTGGAAAGAGAAAGAGAAAGAGGTGAGAGATTACCAACCAGTGCACTTGGCTTCTGAAAAAGCTTGAAATGCCATCAGAGGATAACAGAAACAAATTGAGGCTGCAGGTAGAGTAGCCATTAAGAGTGTCGGGCCAGTAACGAAAATGTCTTTGGTTCGAATCCCTGAGAAGACTACGTGAAAAATCTGTGGATGTGCCCTTGAGCAAGACACAGCCCGAACTGCTCCCTTAAGTCACTCTGGATAAGTGTCTGCTAAAATGTATTTAAACTGGACCAAGGAGGCCTTTTACAACGGGTTCACTAGTACACAGAGGATTCACTAGTATACAGAGGATTCACTAGTACACAGAGGATTCACTAGTATACAGAGGATTCACTAGTACACAGAGGATTCACTAGTACACAGAGGATTCACTATTACACAGAGGATTCACTAGTACACAGAGGATTCACTATTACACAGAGGATTCACTAGTACACAGAGGATTCACTATTACACAGAGGATTCACTAGTACACAGAGGATTCACTAATACACAGAGGATTCGCAATCACAGAGGGAATTTCTGTTACAAACATGGCAAAGTACCTGTATGGCAGTTTTATGGTTAACACATTTTCACTGAATGGACTTAACAGAATGAACATGATCATTTTGAATTGTCCAGTCAGTGTATCGTGACATGATTATGATACCATTATGATAGGCTTCAATTAATGTTTTATTCATGTTCTAATAAGAGGATCAACCAAAACAATAACATCTGTGTCCCAAATTCACAACACTTCTCCCACACACCCATACGTACAGTGGCAGAGGCGGGGTCCTGTCTCAGCAGGGTGACAGCGGATTGGCTGGAAGGTTCTGGCAAAGCGTCGAGGGCGTGACTGACCCTGCGTTCTCCGCGAGCGACCAAAACATTCCAATAGTGTGGTGGTGCCCATTACTGACTGACCCCAAAGGGTGCAAACACATACTCTCTGACTCTCAAAGAGCTGTACAATCCTCCTCCTCCCAGGATACACACACACACACACACACACAACTAAACACACACAACACACACAACTAAACAGCAGTTTTGTCTCAGGTGCAAAACTCAGACTGCCTGGTGTCTGTGTAGTGGTCTGTCCCTGTGCTTCTCTCTCTCGACCCCTTTGAGAGGGATCAGGATCTCTGCCCAATGACAGGCTGCTGGCAGACTCCAGTCCTCAACTACAACAAAGGCGGTGAAAAAAGAGAAAAGAAAAGAGTAAACGTGGAGAATGGCACTGTGAGTTGAGGAGAGATAACACAATCACTCAATAGAATATGTTCTCAGGTATACCTTGACTTATTCTAATTCTGCAAATGTCTGACTCTTACAGTCCTGGGTATTGTGGTAGGCCTACACATGATTTATCTGCTACAATACCCGACAAACAATCATAAAAAATATACATCAAAAATTAAAACCTATTCTGTTTTGGGATATTGTGCTGTGAACTATAACACCTTGTGTCAAAGCTGACTTTTATCCTCCATTAGTCAGATTGGATTTGGAGATTCCAATTTCATTATTCTTTTTGAGCCATGAAGTAATTTTATATCGGCTCAAACTAAGGTATTAGTCTACGGTATTATAAGGTGATTAAGTAGGCTATAATTGAAAAGTAATAAAGAATTATGACAGGAGAAAACGAATACATTAGGTTCTCCAAAAATACATGTCCTTATTGCATGAATAAATGTGTCAACCTCTTCAATCGAAGGGAGAGTCCACAGCAGGAAGAAAACGCTTCCTTAAGCATAAACAGTAGCCCGTCTGTATTTTCTTCTGCAGCTGAAAGACAATTAATAGTTCCTTCCACGTTCAGCCATATATAGTAGAATGCATTACTTTACTAGTATTGCAAACATATAAAATTGCCTAAATAATCTAACACAAAACAACAGGTAATCTACAGGTAGCCTTTCAATTTATTGCTGAATAGGTGAGACTCACAATAACCTGCATTAACCTAAAATAAAAACGAATGCTATTATTTAATTACATCACATGTATCTATAATTTAACAGCTAGTGGACTACAAACGACCCTACACAGCGATACCATGAGTAAATTAGATTGCTTTACCTCAAACGCGGGAGAGTCAGATGAGAGAGACAGTGCTCTCTTGCGACGCACTGAGAAACTGAAGAAATTGGTAGCGCACACATTTTTTACCCAGCACTCCCATCCCATGGCGCGCGACTATAGAATGTTTGATAATCCCTCTTTGACCTATCAGAGAAATGCATTCCACAGCGTGTAGAGAGAGCACAGCAAGTGAAGGGATTTGATATTATGCACAAGCATATCTCTGACCGCCAGAGGTGATTGGGCTATCAGGTCATTAACGCCAAAGCCTGCATCACAATGCACTTCGCATAATACCAAATGTTTAAACAAAAAATGACGCAAAACACTAGGTTCCAAGTATATAAAAAATATAGGAATTTATCATTTGACCTCCATTACTTTTCTTATTGAACGAAATATTCTGCCTTAATGTTGTCTACATTTTGATTATTATACAGTGAACAGTAAGACTATTCCAGAATCAATACACTTATTGTAGATGTCAAAAGCCATAGCGTGATATACCCAGGCAGACAGTTATGGACGTCAGTTCACATCCTACCTCCCCCCCCCCCCCCCCGCCCCTCCTCTCGCAGTGCAGGTAGCAGAGCTAAAAACCTCTCACACAGTATCCTGCGGGCCCTGTAGCTATGTCCACTCCTCTACCTGTCAAACACTGCATTATTCATCCATTCATTCTCACATACCTACAGCCAGAAACGAGAGAACAAGGGATATGTTAACCTCGGTTAAAACACTTTGATTCACCCTGCTCTGTTCACGCCATTCACACAGTGGCACTTAAAGAAAAGAGGGGAATTCCTGCTATTCTACCGCTGCAGGGCCAGGCAGGATAACTTACACGGTGCTGCATGGGCGTGAGTCTCTCAGTCGAGGACACAGATAGAGTGGCCACCATGGCATTGTATAAAGAGCCCTAAACAAATAAAGCCTAATTGAATTGGACTATATTGAGCAGTGTAGGGCAGCTTTTATGATCCATTAAGCAGTGTGTTCACCAAGAGGGACATGCCCTGTTCCCTGACACACATTTAATTAGCACTAACTAACTAGCAGGCAGGCTGGCTGGCAGGGAAACCAAATGTAGGGAGGGGAGGGAGGTAGGGGGTGAGGGGAGAGAGAGATTACTACTCCATCAACACAGGGCCATGACACACAGCCCTATTTTCTATTTCTCAAATCAGAACTTAAGAGACTGACTATAAAAACAAAGACTGTAGTGAGAGGAGAAGAGTCAGGCTGCATGATTCCAGTTCTGTAGTTTGCCTCCCCGTAGGACAACAGATACACACACACACACACACACACACGTACACAAACACACACAGATGCTCCTGAGTTGTGCTCTCTCTTCCCTACAGCACCGACCAGCCTGATGTGTTATCATGCTCCTCCTAATTAAGCCACATAAATGAATGACTATTTGGTTAATGAGCCTGGAGCTGCAGGACCCACACAACCAGACTCTCGCTGTGAACAGCAGATCAGTGGGGGAAGAGATGGAGTGATGAGATAAAGAGATAAAGGACTGTGTCTGGCTCTATCTGCTGTGGGCATGGATGGAGGAGAAACAGAGGGACAGCAGGGACTGGAAGCTGACGCTTTACAGTAGAGAGGAAGTCCTTCACCTTATGTTGAATGGAAAATATAGACACCCATATCGTCACACTGTCTAACCAGATCCAGGAGTACTGTATAAACACGAATAAGGGTAGAAGAATGAGTGACTATAATCATTGGAAGAATCAGGCTCGCTCATAATGTATCAATTGTCCAAACGGCCATCTTAAATCTTGTCATTGCTTTGTCACACTTTGCTGCTAAACACACCTTGTTTTTCTTAAAGCACCACACGGCACAAATGAATTGTGAGTGTAGAAAGAGTGTAGATACGTCATGTGCTTAGTTACTCTCTGACAAACAGGGTGGCGTGATGAGAGGAATGCCCCTGAAGGAGGAAACAGAGAGGAAGCCTTCCTCCTCTTCAAGTATCCTTCTTAGAACTCTCGACTGAGCGCCGTGCCATAACATGTCCATGGCAGTAGCTAGGTTTCCACCCAATTGGCGACAGATTTTCACGTGAAGATTCTAAAATCTGCATGAAGAAAATATATGCATTTTCCAACAGTGGTGTTTCCACCAAATGGACTTGTTGTGGACAAAATGTACTTTTTCACTTGAACTTTCAATGTGTTTCCATCACATGTTCTACTCTACTGATAGTTTTGTCACAGAAACTGTTGGGTAAAATAGATAATAAGTCTACTCTGGTCTACGCACGTGCACTCTAGCCAACAGCTGGCAGATTCAGTGGGGGGTATGATAGTATGACATTATTATAGATAAGACAGAGACTATTTACATTTGTCAAACAGCAGTCAAGCATCAATCATCATGTCACCAGAATAAGACCCTCCATATTTATCGAAAGGGGCATCAAGCTCATCACTGTGCACTTTCACCACCCTGTGAAGTTCACCATAACTTATTTCATCTGTAGCCTAATACACTGCATGGTTTCCCAAGTCGTAGTGAGAGGACCACACATGTCATCGCGTGACTCCAAGTTTATTTGCGCATAAAGGCTATAATATCAATATTTGCGCATAAAGACATTTCCACCACCATTTCGTGCATAATTAATTTTACAGACACAACAAGATCCCACCATGTCAAAAAAACAAAGTATATATCTGCATTTATGAAATTGTACCAAATCTACATACTGAATGACTTATTCTGAACCAAATACATACTGAATGACTTATTCTGAATCAAATACATACTGAATGACTTATTCTGAACCAAATACATACCGAATGACTTATTCTGAACCAAATACATACTGAATGACCTATTCTGAATCAAATACATACTGAATGACTTATTCTGAATCAAATACATACTGAATGACTTATTCTGAATCAAATACATACTGAATGACTTATTCTGAACCAAATACATACAAATACATACTGAATGACTTATTCTGAAGCAAATACATACCGAATTACTTATTCTGAACCAAATACATACCGAATGACTTATTCTGAACCAAATACATACCGAATGACTTATTCTGAACCAAATACATACTGAATGACTTATTCTGAACCAAATACATACTGAATGACTTATTCTGAACCAAATACATACTGAATGACTTATTCTGAACCAATTGTCTTGTGAGTTTACTGACAGTTTACCATGTCCATTGTTTATGACATGTGTACATGCAGTAAGGATAAAATAGCCAACAATAAAGAGTTTATTTGAATACAAACGGCAGTACTTTCCCAATAGGAAAAACATACAATGCTGGTTTCATATCTCCACGATAACCAAGAGGCAGCTAGCTATACATCATGCAGTGTCATGAGATCAACACACTCCTATAGATCCTGAGGTTAAACCATCAGGTGGAAAATAGCCTCTGACCATGAACCTGAGTCCCACTTAGGTAACACAAGATAGGTTGCTGGGAAAAACAGACAGCGCCACAAGCAATCCTGGTCAAAGTATCCCACTTACCTGCCACCAAAAGATCTATGTTGTTATTGTTCTCACACTATTCTGCACTCTGTGAACCCCCTGATTTGTTTCAGATATTGTTTACTCTCCACCCTTTTGGGATACGAGTGAACAATGTCACCAGATTGGTATATTGATACAATGATGTGTAATAATGTTGTGATTTGTGTTATTGGTGTTACCGTACCACATGTACTGTACTTAGGTAGTTCGCCCAATCATGTGTGTATTGTTCCTCACTTTCAGTCTCTCGTGCTCTCCTCCGTGCGCGTTCTCTCTCCCTCTCCCTACGGTGGCTCAGGAGGGACTCTGTACCCGTCTCCGTGTCCAGGCCATCCCGACTGCTTACTGCGTTGGCACTGAAATACACACATTTAAACAGTTTATTTGGATAACAATGAAACACACACAAAACACCTTCATAATTCCATACCATGTCTCCAAATCTCTTGCATTGTCCCAAGTTCAATGCACCTCTGTCTGGCATTATCTGTACAGTGAGGAGAACCTCGCAGGGATTCATCTGAAATGATGCGTTATTGTGTGTGTGTGGTATGTGTTTCAATAAGTGTCATTAATGACCAGATACCCTGAGAGGAGATGGATGCTTTCTGTCCAAAGCTGTTTGATACTAATGAGGAGGGCCATTGAAAGCCCAGATGGTGCCTGTGGAGGTGTGTGTGTGTGTGTGTGTGTGTGTGTGTGTGTGTGTGTGTGTGTGTGTGTGTGTGTGTGTGTGTGTGTGTGTGTGTGTGTGTGTGTGTGCGTGTGCGTGTGCGTGTACGTGTGCATGTGCGTATGGTGGACGGGTAGAGCAGGTGTGGGCTGAGCTGAGACATGTGCAGTACAGGGCTGGATGGGATATGCTAGACGGCAGGTCATTCTATCAGAGGGGGTGAGAGGCTTTAGCCTCAGGGCAGCAGGGTAAGAGACACCTGTCTGATCGCCTGTGTTGGCTGATCCTGCGTGAGATTACCAGCCCCACCCACCCAAAACCAGAGGCCTTTGAAGCCCCAATAGCTTATTTCTGTCCCGCGGTCATTACTATCCAGAACCCCATGGATATTAAAAATAACACTGCACAGAATAACTACCCAAAAAGCTCCTCAAGGGCAATCCAGAGACACTGTTTGCTGACAGCTACAAAGAGGGGAACGTAAGCAACTTCATTTTCCACCCAGACATCCCCTGGCATGGTGCTATATTAACACAGAATATCCCCTGGCATGGTGCTATATTAACACAGAATATCCCCTGGCATGGTGCTATATTAACACAGACATCCCCTGGCATGGTGCTATATTAACACAGACATCCCCTGGCATGGTGCTATATTAACACAGACATCCCCTGGCATGGCACAGCGCTATATTAACACAGACATCCCCTGGCATGGCACAGTGCTATATTAACACAGACATCCCCTGGCATGGCACAGTGCTATAAGAGCACACTGCCCCTATGTCAAGAGAGAAGGTTTTGGCCCAGGGTGGAAACTCAGAATACGGGATCAGAGAGAGAGCCCAGCAGGAAAAGATCTCTCTCTGTGACGACTCCCCCATCCTGAGTGAGTCTGATCACACCTCTTCAAACTGTCCTGCAGACGAGGATAGTCACCACTCTCTCTCCCAGCACCTCACACAGGAGCAACAGAATCACAGACACCCCACCCAGACCAGTGAGACCTACAAGACCACGTCCTGAAGGACCTGCACCGGGAGATCCCACACCAAGAGGACCTACACCCAGACCACATTATCACCAGCCACACCCCAACCAACTAACACCATCCCAAGCAAACCCCGGCCCCACCCTATACAGGCTTCCCCATATCAGACCTATGCCCTATCTGCCCTAACATGACTGCAGGACATATGCCCAGGCCGTGAGCAGATCAACAGGCCCAACCCCCACTATTACACCTGCCCAAGCCCCATCCTGCGACCTAAGAGGTATGTATCAGATGCTCCACATGCTCTGCCCTACTGTGATGGTCCAGGCCAAACCACACAAGAACAACACTAGACACTATGGAACAAAAAGACGTTACTATCTCATCCTGGAATATACAAGGTCATCTACCTTTAGTCTAAAGAGCAGGAACCCAGACTTCATCAAAGAAATTGGAAATACAGACATTGTCATCCTACAAGTAACATGGTTACAGAGAGCTGGTAGTCTCTTCCATCCACCAAACTACCAGGTGTGAAACAGGGAAGAGACTCAGGGGGTAGGCTAATTAGGTATAGAGCAGACATAACCCACTCTATTACACAAGTCAAAACAAAATGTTACATCTGGCTAGAAATTAATAAGGCAATGATCTCAACAGAGAAAAATGTCCTCATGTGTGCTACCTATATCCCCCCACTAGAATCCCCATACTTTAACGATGACAATTCTCCATCCTAGAAGAGGAGATCAACAATTTCCAGGCCCAGAGACAAGTCTGCGGCAACCTAAATGCCAGAACTGGACAAGTACTTAACAACCTTGGTACACAGGAGGGACAAACGCCTACCTGGAGGTGACAGCATTCCCTCCCCCATATGCCCCCCTAGACACAACTACGACAACATAACCAACAAAAATGGGTCGCAACTCCTGTACTCTGTCGGACGCTGGGTATGTACATAGTCAACAGTAGGCTTCGAAGGGACTCCTTTGGTAGGTTCACCTATAGCTCATCTCTTGGCAGTAGTACTGTAGACTACTTTATCACTGACCTCAACCCAGAGTCTCTCAGAGCGTTCACAGTCAGCCCACTGACACCCCTATCTGATCACAGCAAAATCACACTGCTTGAACAGAGCTGTGCTCAATCATGAGGCATCAAAACCAAAGGAACTGAATAATATTAAGAAATGCTATCGATGAAAGGAAAGTAGTGTGGAAATCTACCAAAAAACAATTAAGCAACAACGAATTCAATCCCTTCTAGACAATTTTCTGGACAAAATGTTTCACTGTAATAGTGAAGGTGTAAACTTGGCAGTAGAAAACCTAAACAGTATATTTGACCCCTCAGCTTCCAAATCAAATCTAAACATTTCAAGCAGACAACCTAAGAAAATTAACAACAATGACAAATGGTTTGATGAAGAATGCAAAAACCTAACAAAGAAATTGAGAAACCTATCCAACCAAAAACAGAGACCCAGAAAACCTGAGCCTACTATGGTGAATCACTAAAACAATACAGAAATACACTACGGAAAAAGAAGGAACAGCACGTCAGAAATCAGCTCAATGTAATTGAAGAATCCATAGAATCTAACCACTTTTGGGAAAATTGGAAAACTCTAAACAAACAACAACATGAAGAGTTATCTATCCAAAACGGAAATGTATGGATAAACCACTTCTCCAATCTTTTTGGCTATATAACAAAGAACAAACAGCAAAAAATATACATGATCAAATACAAATCTTAGAATCAACTATTAAAGACTAACAGAACCCACTGGATTCTCTAATTACATTGAATAAAACTACAGGACAAAATACAAACCTCCAACCCAAAAAGGCCTGTGGGGTTGATGGTATCCTCAATGAAATGATAAAATATACAGACCACAAATTCCAATTGGCTATACTTAAACTCTTTAATAACATGATCCTCAGCTCCTCAGATTATAATGGCGCTGGAGGGGATGGCTGCCGTTTCACGGGCTCCTAACCGACTCATTTTGTACATAATGTTGCTGCCACCGTCTCTTATGACCGAAAATAGTTTCTGGACATCAGAACAGCGATTACTCACCTCGAACTGGATGAAGATTTTTCTTTAATGAGTCCAACGCGAAGGATATACTGTTTTGTCGAGAAAATGCACAAATCCCGTGAAGAAAAGATGTATTCGCCGACGAGAGGTATACCACCACTACACTACCTTATTTTTGGCCAACGTGCAATCATTGGAAAACAAACTATGATTTAAGATTATCCTACCAACAGGACATTAAAACTGTAATATCTTATGTTTCACCGACATGTGGCTAAACGACGACACGGATAATATAGAGCTGGCTGGCTTCTCGGTGCATCGGCAGGACAAAGAAGCTACGTCCGGTAAGACGAGGGGCGGGGGTGAGTGTCTATTTGTTAATAACTGCTGGTGCGCGATGTCTAATATTAATGAAGTCATCGAGGTATTGCTCGCCTGGGGTAGAATACCTCATGATAAGCTGTAGACCACACTATCTACCAAGAGAGTTGTTATCTATATTATTCGTAGCCGTCTACTTACCACCACAAACCGATGATGGCAGTAAGACCGTACTCAACGAGCTGTATAAGGCCATAAGCAAACAAGAAAATGCTCATCCAGAAGCGGCGCTCCTAGTGGCTGGGGACTTTAATGCAGGCAAACTTGGTACCACATTTGTACCAGCATGTCACATGTGCAACCAGAGGGAAAAAAAACTGTAGACCACCTTTACTCCACACACAGAGATGCATTCAAAGCTCTCTCTTGCCCTCCATTTGGTAAATCTGACCATAATTATATCCTCCTGATTCCTGCTTACAAGCAAAAACTAAAGCAGGAAGTACCAGCTCAATTCGGAAGTGGTCAGATGACGCAGATGCTACACTACAGGACTCTTTTGCTAGCACAGACTGGAATATGTTCTGGGATTCATCCAATGGCATTGAGGAGTATACCACCTCAGTCACCAGCTTCATCAATAAGTGCATTTATGATGTCGTCCTCACAGTGAACGTACATACATATCCCAACCAGAAGCCATGGATTACAGGCAACATCCGCACCGAGCTAAAGACTAGAGCTGCCGCTTTCAAGGAGCAGGACACTAATCCGGATGCTTATAAGAAATCCTGCTATGCCCTCAGACGAAACATAAACAGGCAAAGCGGCCATACCGGACTTAGATTGAATCATCCCTGACGCTCGTCGGATGTGGCAGGGTTTGAAAAATATTACGGACTACAAAGGGAAACCCAGCCGCGAGCTGCCCAGTGACGGAGCCTACGAGTTAAATGCCTGTTATGCTCACTTCGAGGCAAGCAACACTGAAACATGCATGAGAGCGCCAGCTGTTCCAGACGACTGTGTGATCACGCTCTCTGTAGCCGATGTAAGCAAGACCTTTAACAGGTCAACAATCACAAAGCTACGGGCCAGACGGATTACCAGGAAGTGTCCTCAAAGTATGCGTGGACCAACTGGCAATTGTCTTCAACATTTATTATTATTTTTTATTTATTTATTTAATTTTACCCCCTTTTCGCCCCAATTTCGTGGTATCCAATTGTTAGTAGTTACTATCTTGTCTCATCGCTACAACTCACGTACGGGCTTGGGAGAGACGAAGGTCGAAAGCCATGCATCCTCCAAAACACAACCCAACCAAGCCGCACTGCTTCATAACACAGCGCGCATCCAACCCGAAAGCCAGCCGCACCAAAGTGTCGGAGGAAACACCGTGCACCTGGCGACATGGTTAGCGTACACTGCGCCCGGCCCGCCACAGGAGTTGCTAGTGTGCGATGAGACAAGGATATCCCTACCGGTCAAACCCTCCCTTACCTGGACGTCGCTAGGCCAATTGTGCATCGCCCCATGGACCTCCCGGTTGCCGCCAGCTGCGCCACCCGGGAGGCCCGTCTTCAACATTTTCAACCTCTCCCTGACCGAGTTTGTAATACCTACATCAAACAGACCACCATAGTCCCTGTGCCCAACAAAGCAAAGGTAACTTGCCTAAATGATTACTGCCCCGTAGCACTCACGTCGGTAGCCATGAAGTGCTTTGAAAGGCTGGTCATGGCTCACATCAACATCATCATCCCGGACATTCTAGACCCACTCCAATTTTCATACCGCCCCAACAGATCCACAGATGACGCAATCTCAATCCCACTCCACACTGCCCTTTCCCACCTGGACAAAAGGAACACCTACGTGAGAATGCTGTTTATTGACTACAGCTCAGCGTTCAACACCATAGTACCCACGAAGCTCATCACTAAGCTAAGGACCTTGGGACAAAACACTTCCCTCTGCAACTGGATCCTGGACTTCCTGACGGGCCACTCCCAGGTGGTAAGTGTAGGTAACAACACATCTGCCACGCTGATCCTAAACACTGGGGTCCCCTCCAGTACTCCCTGTTCACCCATGACTGCGTGGCCAAGCACAACTCCAACACCATCGTTATGTTTGTAGACGACACAACAGTGGTAGGCCTGATCACCGACAATGATGAGACAGCCTATAGGGAGGAGGTCAGAGACCTGGCAGTGTGGTGCCAGGACAACCACCTCTCCCTCAATGTGAGCAAGACAAAGGAGCTGATCGTGGACTATAGGAAAAGGAGGGCCGAACAGCCCCCCATTAACATTGACGGGGCTGAAGTGGAGTGGGTCAAGAGGTTCAAGTTCCTTGGTGTCCACATCACCAACAAACAATCATGGTCCAAACACACCAAGACAGTTGTGAAGAGGACACGACAACACCTTTTCCTCCTCAGGAGACTGGATTTGGCATGGGTCCCCAGATCGTCAAAAAGTTCTACAGCTGCACCATCGAGAGCATCCTGACCGGTTGCATCACCGCCTGGTATGGCAACTGCTCAGTATCTGACTGTAAGGCGCTACAGAGAGAGGTGCGTACGGCCCAGTACATCACTGGGGCCAAGCTTCCTGACGTCCAGGACCTATATACTAGGCGGTGTCAGAGGAAGGAAAAATTATCAAAGACTCCAGTCACCCAAATTTCTGTCTGCTAACACATGGCAAGCGGTACCGGAATGCCAAGTCTAGGACCAAAACGCTCCTTAACAGCTTCTAACACCAAGCCATAAAACTGCCCCCCCACCCTTGTTTTCACACTGCTGCTACTCGCTGTTTATTATCTATGCAAAGTCACTTTGCAAATTACCTCAACTAACCTGTACCTCTGCACATTGACTCGGTATCGGTACCCCCTGATTTTTTTACTTTAGTTTATTTAAGAAATGGTTTCTTAATTATTTCTCTTTAACTGCATTGTTGGTTAAGGGCTTGTAGGTAAGCATTTCTCGGTAAGGTCTACACCTTCACGTTTCACCGGTAAGATCTACACCATATTTGATTTGATTTGGCATATTCCCCAATATTTGGAACCAAGGTCTATTTGGAACCAAGGACAGATCACCCCAATCGACAAAAGTGGAGACAAATTTGACCCCAATAACTACCATGGGATATGCGTCAACAGCAACCGCAATCCACTGCATTATCATTAACATCAGACTCAAACATTTCCTTAGTGAAAACAATGGACTGAGCAAATGTCAAATTGGATATTTACCAAATTACCGTATGACAGACCACGTATTCACCCTGCACACCCTAATTGACAAACAAATAAAACAAAACAAAGGCAAAGTCTTCTCACGCTTTGTTGATTTTTTTAGCCCTTTTTCTCCCCAATATCGTGGTATCCAATTGTTGTAGTAGCTACTATCTTGTCTCATTGCTACAACTCCCGTACGGGCTCGGGAGAGACGAAGGTTGAATGTCATGCGTTCTCCGATACACAACCCAACCGGCCGTACTGCTTCTTAACACAGCGCGCATCCAACCCGGAAGCCAGCTGCACCAATGTGTCGGAGGCTACACCGTGCACCTGGCAACCTTGGCTAGCGCGCACTGCCCGCCACAGGAGTCGCTGGTGCGCGATGAGACAAGGAGATCCCTATCGACCAATCCCTCCCTAACCCGGACGACGCAAACAACACACACATTTCATACCACAGGGCCGGGGGGTGAGACAGGGATGCAGCTTAAGCCCCACCCTCTTCAACATATACATCAACGAATTTGTGAGGGCACTAGAACAGTCTGCAGCACCCAGCCTCACCCTACTAGAATCTGAAGTCAAATGTCTACAGTTTGCTAATGATCTGGTGCTTCTGTCCCCAACCAACGAGGGCCTACAGTAGCACCTAGATTTTCTGCACAGATTCTGTAAGACCTGGGCCCTGACTGTAAATCCCAGTAAGACAAAAATAATGGTGTTCCAAAAAGGGTCTAGTTGCCAGGACCACGAATACAAATTCCATCTAGACATCGTTGCCCTAGAGGACACAAAAAACTATACATACCTCGGCCTAAACATCAGCGCCACAGGTAACTTCCACAAAGCTGTGAACGATCTGAGAGACAAGGCAAGAAGGGCCTTCTATGCCATCAAAAGGAACATCACATTTGACATACCAGTTAGAATCTGGCTAAAAATACTTGAATCAGTTATAGAACCCATTGCCCTTTATGGTTGTGAGGTCTGGGGTCCACTCCCCAACCAAGAATTCACAAAATGGTACAAACACCAAATTGAGACTCTGCATGCAGAATTCTGCAAAAATATCCTCTGCGTACAACGTGAAACACAAAATATTGAATGCAGAGCTGAATTAGGCTGATACCCGCAAATTATAAAAATCCAGAAAATAGCAGTTAAATTCTACAACCACCTAAAAGGAAGCGATTCCAAAACCTTCCATAACAAAGCCATCACCTGCAGAGAAATTAACCTGGATATGAGCACCCTAAGCAAGCTGGTCCTGGGGCTCTGTTCACAAACACAAACACACCCCACAGAGCCCCAGGACAGCAACACTATTAGACCAAACCAAATCATGAGAAAACAAAAATATAATTACTTGACACATTGGAAAGAATTTACAAAAAAACAGAGCAAACTAGAATGCTATTTGGCCCTAAACAGAGAGTACACAGTGGCAGAATACCTGACCACTGTGACTGACCCAAAATTAAGAACATCTTTGACTATGTACAGACTCAGTGAGCATAACTGTGCAATTGAGAAAGGCCACTGAAGGCAGACCTGGCTCTCAAGAGAAGAAACTGAGCTGCACTTCCTAATCTCCTGCAAAATGTATGACCATAATAGAGACACATATTTCCTTCAGATTACACAGACCCACAAAGAATTCTAAAATAAATCTAATTTTGATAAACTCCTGTATACCACAGTGTACAATCACAGCAGCAAGATATGTGACTTGTTGCCACAAGAAAATGGCAACCAGTGAAGAACAAACACCATTGTAAATACAACCTATATTCATGTTTATTTATTTTCCCTTTTGTACTTGAACTACTTGCACATCATTACAACACTGTATATATACATAATATGTCATTTTAGTGTTTATTTCAATTTTGTTCATTATGTATTTCACTTGCTTTGGCAATGTAGAATATATGTTTCCCATAACAATAAAGCCCTTAAATAAAGCCCTTAAACTGACAGCAGTGTGGTGGTGAGGGAGCTGACAGCCGACATGTCTATGTTTGACCACAAGGTGGCAGTAGATGCCGCAGGAAGAGCAGAGGCTTGAAGAATAAAATCATCAGGCAGGCTGACAGCCAAGCAGCAGCGACCAGCAGCCCGCAGAGGACAAGAAAGAGCCACGATGTCAAACAGCGGATAAAGAGATACTGAAACATGACAGATTGCATGCTCTCAATACAGACTCCTGCAGTAGCTAAAACACTGCTGTAATATAATGGTAACAGCTCCAGCCCACGGGCCCACAGCCTGTCCTGCTACATTTAGCTTTGGGGCCTTCCTTTAACGAATGCAGTGAGAATCTGTAATCAGTCTGTTTGAAGTCAAAGTCTAGTGCTTGCATTCGGGTCAAACAAGCTTTGAGAAACAGGGTCTGGCTTCTAAGCGTTTAACCCAGCTATGTAATCACGCCACACATTGTCTGTCCTCATATCTCTTTATTAACGATGAACTGCAGTATGGGTCTGGATGGGTGCTTTTAGTGGCTCTACACGATGGGAAACATTGAATAGCAGCAGTCTCTCCCTGAAGATGTTTACCCTATCTATCATAGCTATTTCTGCCGTCGCTCTGGGTGCATATTCACCATGACGACTCTTAGCTAGCTACATAGATGAGCAGACTAGCGTGTTTCCACACAGATGGGTGGGCAGCCACTTCATTGGTGAGCAGTAAGTGAGAGTTAGCTAGCGTGAACCTTGGCACACATACACACCTACACACACAGAAGAACGCACAAACACACCTACCTCCCTCCCGTATGCGTTCGGCTCGGCCCCCGTGTGGGTTGAATCTCTGTGATGAGCTCTCCAGATTCTGATTAGCATATGGCTTGTGGTGAGTTAGAAAGGTCACATGGTGCACATGGTGTGTGTGTGTGTGTGTGTGTGTGTGTGTGTGTATTTGTGTGCACTTGTGTGTGTAATGATGTGTGCATGGTGTTTATGTGCAGTAGGACACAGACGCAGCCAGATCAGTGTACTCACTGGAATGAGGGTGGGCGGGAGTCACCGATGCCCCCTGTCCTCTCCAGGGGGGGTGGCAGCTCTGGGTGGCTCTCTGTACACTGGGACCCCCCATCAGAGTGGGAGCTCTCTGCCAGGACCAGCTGCAGAGACAGAGAGAGAGAGAGAGAGATTGTGAGTCAGAGACAAAATATCAGAGACCAATTAAGACATAGAGATGCACAGAAAAAGAGACAGACTGAAAAAGAGCATTCATGTGTTGCTATAGTTCCCAAGTCTTGTAGTGAAAGCTGGAAATCGAGGTTTGAGAAAGAGATACAAAACAGACAAAGAGAGGAACATACATATTCAGTCACAAAAACAGATATAGAAACATACATAAGACATGCAGAGAGACAGATCCAGGAACAGAGACAGATCCAGGCACAGAGACAGATCCAGGCACAGAGACAGATCCAGGCACAGAGACAGATCCAGGAACAGAGACAGATCCAGGAACAGAGACAGATCCAGGAACAGAGACAGATCCAGGCACAGAGACAGATCCAGGCACAGAGACAGATCCAGGAACAGAGACAGATCCAGGCACAGAGACAGATCCAGACACAGAGACAGATCCAGGAACAGAGACAGATCCAGGAACAGAGACAGATCCAGGCACAGAGACAGATCCAGGCACAGAGACAGATCCAGGCACAGAGACAGATCCAGGCACAGAGACAGATCCAGGAACAGAGACAGATCCAGGCACAGAGACAGATCCAGGAACAGATCCAGGCACAGAGACAGATCCAGGAACAGAGACAGATCCAGGAACAGAGACAGATCCAGGAATAGAGACAGATCCAGGCACAGAGACAGATCCAGGAACAGAGACAGATCCAGGAACAGAGACAGATCCAGGAACAGAGACAGATCCAGGCACAGAGACAGATCCAGGAACAGAGACAGATCCAGGCACAGAGACAGATCCAGGCACAGAGACAGATCCAGGAACAGAGACAGATCCAGGCACAGAGACAGATCCAGGAACAGAGACAAATCCACACAAACATACATAGTTAAGAGAGTTATCTGAGCGACATAAGAGAGAAATTCCCTACTGGGCACACCATGCCATTTCAACGTGGATAATTGGGTAAAATTTGGTTGAGACGCTGATCAATGACATTTCAACTTATCACTATGCTTGCAACCAACTAAAAGCACAACCAAAATCCAATGGAAAAACATGGAGCTGTAGTCGTTGTTTGTGTCGGTCTGTAAGTTGTTGTTCGTATGTGTGTATGTTTGTATTTGGTGTGAATAAAAATAAAACACTAGAAAATATACTGTTCTTTTTTGGTTTAGTTGTCATGTTAAATGTTTTATCACTGCGCTTTCAACCATTTAAAGCACAACAAAGTTCAAATGAGAAAACGATATCAGATAACAAGTGACATGTGTTATCACTGTTCTTCATCTAATAGCACAACCAAATGACCTGGATTGCAGTTGAGATTACATTAAAAGTGCATAGTGCAAGTGACCAATGCTGCCGGAGATTCTGTGCAGATATTAAAGCAAGATCTCCACAGACCTGCGACCTTTGCATGATATCTTGAACATGCACCATTTCAATTTAAAGGAAATGCATCTAATGCTTGGGTCATTTCATCTGAGCCACTGGCTTAATCCTATTCTTGAACTTTTATTCTGGGTTTAGTTAGAGACATGAATCCAATATATAACTTCTTAACTTGTCGACAATAGGCTATTATTTATGCATTGCAAAAGTGATATTGAATCGTGTTTGGTTGTCGACACAACCAAATATGAACATTTCAAGGAGTATCTTCTAGGCACAGACTTAGTCCAGTTTGTCTAAAAATGAATAATTGATAGGTTGGATTCACGTCTCCATCTCAACCAAAAATCGAAGTTAACGAATAGGACTAAATCAAACCAAAATGTATTTAAAGTGCATTTAAAATGAGCTTTGATTTGATTGAGTCCTATTCTTTAACTTTGATTTTTAGTTGAGATGGAGACGTGAATCAAACATATGAATTATTCAATTGTAGACAAACTGGAATTAAAGCCAGACTAATATAAGTCAGTTACACAGATGGAACTATCCAAGCAGAAGATACAGTACATCTCCTTCAAATGTTGATATTTGGTTGTGTTAACAACCAAACACAATTCAATATCCAGTGTGTCTACAAATGAATAATTGATATGTTGGATTTGATTTTTGTCACTGACCACTACCATCATCTTGAGGATGATTATTGCCACTGACCACTACCATCATCTTGAAGATGATTTTTGTCACTGACCACTACCATCATCTTGAGGATGATTATTGCGAGATCTTCACTTACTAACTAAATAGATTCAGTGCTGCTATCAAAGTCTTTCCGACGGGAAGTTTTAACAGAGCAAATGAAACATAGCCATGCTTTAGAAGTCAAATATTATCAATGATACTATTTAGGCCAATATAACATTTGTGAAGTCATCAACAGCTATTGTTAAAATTCAGCCCAAGATTCAACTTATAATAGACCATGCATACAGGCCTATGGGTTTCAAGCTAATGGTTGATTTCAATAATAAATATGTTGGACTCATATCTCCATCTCAACCAAAAATCTAAGTTAAAGAATAGGACAAAATCAAATCAAATCAAACTTTAAATGCACTTTAAATCAAGTTTGATTTCATTTTGTCATATTCTTTAACTTCAACTTACTCTGGATGGGAGACCAACTAAAGGTCCTGCCCAGCCTATTGTTTTTTTTCTGACAGTGGATACAACTTGAAAATCTGAAGTTGTTTCAAAGGTCAAAATTAAACATATTTTATATAAGGTTTGTCTCAGTTTAAAATTGGTTACCATGATGACATAGACCTGAAATTTCATCCTCAAAACAAAAGTTTACGTTGATGACCTTTTGCAAATCCATAGATACAGCTGCTCCGCTTTCATGTGAACCATAATAATGAGTGTTAAAGGAACATGCCAGAAGGAGAACCTAATAACCCAGGGACGTGTTTAAGACACCGGCAAAACCTCATGTAAAATACAGCCTTTTATCAAAATCTCTATTAGAAATTTGCAATATTTTACTTTTCATCTACCTGTTATGTTTTAGGATTGTCCGACTTCCTTAAAAAAGGTCTCACAATTGTTTCTGAGCGTTCTTACCCTACTCTTCTTGTTTTACCACTGTGCTGTGTTACAGTTGACTTGGTATGGAAGTATGGAAGTATTCTCTCATCACAGCATGGAAGTATTCTCTCATCACAGCATGGAAGTATTCTCTCATCACAGCATGGAAGTATTCTCTCCTCACAGCATGGAAGTATTCTCTCATCACAGCATGGAAGTATTCTCTCATCACAGCATGGAAGTATTCTCTCCTCACAGCATGGAAGTATTCTCTCCTCACAGCATGGAAGTATTCTCTCATCACAGCATGGAAGTATTCTCTCCTCACAGCATGGAAGTATTCTCTCATCACAGCATGGAAGTATTCTCTCATCACAGCATGGAAGTATTCTCTCATCACAGCATGGAAGTATTCTCTCCTCACAGCATGGAAGTATTCTCTCATCACAGCATGGAAGTATTCTCTCATCACAGCATGGAAGTATTCTCTCCTCACAGCATGGAAGTATTCTCTCCTCACAGCATGGAAGTATTCTCTCATCACAGCATGGAAGTATTCTCTCCTCACAGCATGGAAGTATTCTCTCATCACAGCATGGAAGTATTCTCTCATCACAGCATGGAAGTATTCTCTCATCACAGCATGGAAGTATTCTCTCCTCACAGCATGGAAGTATTCTCTCATCACAGCATGGAAGTATTCTCTCATCACAGCATGGAAGTATTCTCTCATCACAGCATGGAAGTATTCTCTCCTCACAGCATGGAAGTATTCTCTCATCACAGCATGGAAGTATTCTCTCATCACAGCATGGAAGTATTCTCTCATCACAGCATGGAAGTATTCTCTCATCACAGCATGGAAGTATTCTCTCATCACAGCATGGAAGTATTCTCTCCTCACAGCATGGAAGTATTCTCTCATCACAGCATGGAAGTATTCTCTCCTCACAGCATGGAAGTATTCTCTCCTCACAGCATGGAAGTATTCTCTCCTCACAGCATGGAAGTATTCTCTCATCACAGCATGGAAGTATTCTCTCCTCACAGCATGGAAGTATTCTCTCATCACAGCATGGAAGTATTCTCTCCTCACAGCATGGAAGTATTCTCTCATCACAGCATGGAAGTATTCTCTCCTCACAGCATGGAAGTATTCTCTCCTCACAGCATGGAAGTATTCTCTCCTCACAGCATGGAAGTATTCTCTCATCACAGCATGGAAGTATTCTCTCATCACAGCATGGAAGTATTCTCTCCTCACAGCATGGAAGTATTCTCTCCTCACAGCATGGAAGTATTCTCTCATCACAGCATGGAAGTATTCTCTCCTCACAGCATGGAAGTATTCTCTCCTCACAGCATGGAAGTATTCTCTCCTCACAGCATGGAAGTATTCTCTCCTCACAGCATGGAAGTATTCTCTCATCACAGCATGGAAGTATTCTCTCCTCACAGCATGGAAGTATTCTCTCCTCACAGCATGGAAGTATTCTCTCCTCACAGCATGGAAGTATTCTCTCATCACAGCATGGAAGTATTCTCTCATCACAGCATGGAAGTATTCTCTCATCACAGCATGGAAGTATTCTCTCATCGACATATAATCCACAGGAAGTGTATGTAAAACCGCTTGTCGTGACAATGTAATGCATCACTGCTCCTAGCACCATGTACAAACTATACCTAAACCTGTGTATGGTATCATGTCAGCTATGTTAGCCGTGTGATAAGATGCAATGTAAATCATTGTTAACTGTCGATACTGTATAATATTGCTAGTAAAACTGTCAAGCCTGGTCAGGTGTGATGTCGTTGTGCAACCATGCCTTGGTTCATCTCCCATTGGCTGAGCTCACACCTGTATAAGGCGCATAGCATAGAAGCTCAACGAGTATATCCCCCCCTCTCTGCTGTAGAGTCTTGAGTGCTGTACAGTGGAGGCGTGACAGTGTGATCTCTCTAGGTAGATGCACTATACGGGGCGTTAGACTACATGTATGTTTATCTACACGTGGAGCCAGCGAGCCGCAGCGAGGCGGAGAGGAGAGCAACAGGAGTGGGGGCTACGGGACAGGTGGAAACGACGTGGGGGGCGCCATCCATCTCACTTACCCAGGACACCACTCTCCCGTTGAAGCAGGGCAACTTGGCGTTGTCATCGGAAATCTCCTCTTTGACAACCCTGTGGAACGGACAGACAAACACACGTGCAACGCACACACGCAAACGCATACACACAGAGAGAGAGAGAGAAAGAGAGACAATGAGTCAACACTAGGCACACAGCTGTTAGCCTAACACCCAGGAATCATCTCCACTAGCCTGCAATGCACAGCTAAAGCATATCGCGAGCGATTCATGCTTAATAAGTTGAATTTCCACTTTCTGACCATAACGAGCTTCACCACCATGTTACGGTTGACTTAGTCTATTGAATGCAGATGTTGAGTCTCATCCTCCACAAGTGATCTGCTGGCCCTGACTAAGCACAACAACATGATAATGGTGCAGAAACATGGACAAGCACTCCGCTCAACGGCATGTGCATTGTGCTGGTGTGTATATGTGACAGGTCTGGGCATTGGGGAAATACATTGAATTAATATTTATCTTGCGCACAATATATACCGATCAAAAATAGAAACGCAACATGCAACAATTTCAACGATTTTACTGACTTACATTTCATATAAGGAAACCAGTCAATTGAAATAAATTCTTTACGCCCTAATCTATGGATTTCACGACGCAGCCGTGGGTGGCCCAGTCAATCAGAATGAGTTTTTCCCCACAAAAGGGCTTTATTAGACAGAAATACTCATCAGTTTCTTCAGCTGTCCGGGTGGCTGGTCTCAGACGATCCCGCAGGTAAAGAAGCCGGATTTGGAGGTCCTGGGCTGCCGTGGTTACACATGGTCTGCGGTTGTGAGGCCGGTTGGACGTACTGCCAAATTCTCTAAAAACGACTTTGGAGGCGGCTTATGGTAGAGAAATTAACATTCAATTCTCTGGCAACAGCTCTGGTGGACATTGCTGCAGTCAGCATGCCAAATGCACGCTCCCTCAAAACATGAGAGATCTGTGGCATTGTGTTGTGTGACAAAACTGCACGTTTCAGAGTGTCCTTCTATATTCACCAGCACAAGGTGCACCTGTGTAATGATCGTGCTGTTTAATCAGCTTCTTGATATGCAACACCTGTCAGGTGGATGGATTATCTTGGCAAAGGAGAAATGCTCACTAACAGGGATGTGCACAACATTTTAGAGAAATAAGCTTTTTGTGCGTATGGAACATTTCTGGGATCTTTTATTTCAGCTCATGAAACATGGGACCAACACTTTACATATTGCGCTCATGTTTTTTTCAGTATACATTATCGTCATAATATATCCACATTCCAAATAGGATATACCCTACCTCTCCACCCAGGGACAGGGTTGCCAGGAGTCAGAGGGGTATTAATAGAGGGATTGAGTGTGAGTCTACTTCAGTGTGTACATCTCAGATCGTAAATTTCCCACAAAAATACCTCCTAGTTACCCTCTAACCCCTGGGACAGCGTTTAGAATTAACCAGCCACACCTGCTGGGCTACTGTCACAGAGTTCAGACTACAGACTCAGAGCAGGCCTGGTCTGGAGGCCTGGGATACACACAAAGACATAGACACACAGTCTATATCCTGGACCATAGGGCTGCAGTTATGCCTATTTTAGAGGTGGGATTAGCCAATATAGGTGTGAATTCTGAAAAGATCAGTTCAGTTTATCTTTATCTAACCAGTATAGTTCACCCAACAACATCTCACTGTCTCCCAGACAGTCCTGGAACATGAACAGGACAAAGACACTACTTCAAAGACAAGCAACAAAGATTCTGATGAAGACTTTTACACAGGGTTTCTCCGAAACTGCAGCTCTATTGATTTACAGTTGTTCCCCCCTTCACGTTTCCAGGAGTTCCTACTCACATGACGACAGCGAGTGGCTGTGTGTGCTGCTGTGGTTGTATTATACTGTATTATGGGAGTGGAAGAGAGAGATAACCTAGTCTTGTGGCTGGAACTGACTAACACAGAGAGAGAATGCTTCTGTGTGTGTGGCCTGTTCTGTTCCACCACAGAGAGGAAGAGGGGGTGTGATTCACATCATTAGGTAGGAAGTGTTTGCATCCTCGCTGCAGAGCCACATGACCAACTGAAGGTAACTTGGGAGGATGTGGGAGCGGTCAATACAAACAATGGGCCTCTTATATATTGTTAGAGGTGAGTGCTAATTGAAACCTGTTCCAAATTTAACATCATCATATTGATCGATTAATGGTCAAGTATCCTGCTTTTGTGATTTAAGTTGACCTATAACATGAATCATCTCTCTCTTTCTCTCTCTATGGCTTTCTCTCTCTCTCTCTCTCTTTCTGTCTCTCTCTCTCTCTCTCTCTCTCTCTCTCTCTCTTTCTGTCTCTCTCTCTCTCTCTCTCTCTTTCTGTCTCCCTCTCTCTCTCTCTCGCTCTCTCTCTCTCTCTCTCTTTCTGTCTCTCTCTCTCTCTCTCTTTCTGTCTCTCTCTCTCTCTCTCTTTCTGTATCTCTCTCTCTCTCTCTCTCTCTCTCTCTCACACACACACTTTCTGTTAAAATCATTAAAACCAAAGGAATCCAGACACACGTCCAAAGCAAACAAAATGATGTGTCTCTGTAAACCATGACCTTTCCTCATGCATACTTTCATATTCAAACAGATTTCAGCAGCAGAATATGCCACACCGAGTTCCCCAATGCCTAAATACATCCAGAAGCTGTCTCATGAGGTGACACACACACAGAGGAGGGCTGCGTTTAAAAAGGGTGTCAGACTCTTGGTTATTCCGTCCTCACAACTCTCACTTCTCAAATCCGGCAGCTTAAACGAGTCTTAACAGATTTTACAGGATAATGGCAGAGGATTTACAGGGAGATTGCTACATATTCTAGTGGTGGGCCAGCTGTGTGTGTGTGTGTCTGTGTGCGCGTTTGTGTGTGTTGTAGGGATTAGAGTTGTTTATTTATATCCAGGACAGGAGGAAAGCTAGTTATAGTCTGAGCCAACAGCACAGGGTCAGGAGGGGCGACCAATCAGCCGGCTGGTTATAGTCTGAGCCAACAGCACAGGGTCAGGAGGGGCGACCAACCAGCCGGCTGGTTAAAGTCTGAGCCAACAGCACAGGGTCAGGAGGGGCGACCAACCAGAAGGCTGGTTATAGTCTGGGCCAACAGCACAGGGTCAGGAGGGGCGACCAACCAGCCGGCTGGTTAAAGTCTGAGCCAACAGCACAGGGTCAGGAGGGGCGACCAACCAGAAGGCTGGTTATAGTCTGGGCCAACAGCACAGGGTCAGGAGGGGCGACCAACCAGCCGGCTGGTTATAGTCTGAGCCAACAGCACAGGGTCAGGAGGGGCGACCAACCAGAAGGCTGGTTATAGTCTGGGCCAACAGCACAGGGTCAGGAGGGGCGACCAACCAGCCGGCTGGTTATAGTCTGAGCCAACAGCACAGGGTCAGGAGGGGCGACCAACCAGAAGGCTGGTTATAGTCTGGGCCAACAGCACAGGGTCAGGAGGGGCGACCAACCAGAAGGCTGGTTATAGTCTGGGCCAACAGGACAGGGTCAGGAGGGGCGACCAACCAGAAGGCTGGTTATAGTCTGGGCCAACAGCACAGGGTCAGGAGGGGCGACCAACCAGAAGGCTGGTTATAGTCTGGACCAACAGCACAGGGTCAGGTGGGGCGACCAACCAGAAGGCTGGTTATAGTCTGGGCCAACAGCACAGGGTCAGGAGGGGCGATCAACAAGAAGGCTGGTTATAGTCTGGACCAACAGCACAGGGTCAGGAGGGGCGACCAACCAGCCGGCTGGTTATAGTCTGAGCCAACAGCACAGGGTCAGGTGGGGCGACCAACCAGCCGGCTGTACACTGGTCCATAGTCCAAGGCTTTCACTCACCATAACAGTCAGAGTACACAAAATATGTGTGAATCAAATGAGGATGAAAATGTCTTTAATAATTGAAGAGGATCAGTTCCTCAACCCTCCCTCCTCTTCCTGAAACTTCAGGTTCTCAAACGAATCCAAGTTACTGTACAGTAATAATAACAACATGAATATTCTAAGTGATGTAAATGAGTAGAGCATGTGCAGAACCAGCAGAGTATTCATCATACCAAGAGCACTGACGTCCTTGCCTTATATCATTAGCGTCAGAGAGCCTCTATGACAAAGATTTTACTGAGGTCTCAAACAAACATCTCAACCGTTGCCATGGCAAAACAGCATATTATCAACATCAAAGCTATCAAGTGATACTGAGACTGTAAGGCTATTTTACTACATGGGTTGAATTTACTGTGAATTTGCTGGAAAAATACAAATCACTACTAATTTGTGTTTTTACCAGGCGGTTGTGGGATAAAAACTCAACAGCAACCCAGATTGAAATTCTATGCTACACAAATCTATGCTTTAACTGCTAATTACAGACACACAATACGTCAAGAGATATAAGCTAAACAATCTATGCATAATCATACACAGATGGACTTAATTTATTTTCTGGGCAAACAATTCATAAAAAAAAATGATGTGATGCACATTCACTAATCCTGATATCATTAGCACATAAGGAATATTTCATTACAATGAAATAAAACATTGTCTTCCTCCCCTTCACAACAGGGGGTCTACTAGGTAATACCTTGCACTGACTGAACATTTACAAATCAAACACTGTCTAATAACTGCAAGGGATTCCATGTGTTTCCTCTCTACAGGAGTCTTATAAGTCCCCAGCTAGTTTCTCTAACAGCCATACAGGACCTGTCTGCAACTCTCTGGCTGCGTTTATATAGGTAGCTCAATTCTGATTCTTTTTTTTTCACTTATTGGTCTTTTGACCCATAACATCAGATCTTTATCTGACCTGATCGGATTGGTCAAAAGACCCATTAGTGTCTAAAGGCAACCTATGCAATCTATGTGGTACCAGCCATTTGATCCTTTGTGTGTCCCTGACCATCAGTGTTGTTTCCGTACTGTGCCAGTTGTACAGCCAGTACAACACTGCCTGCTCAAGGATTTCACTTTCACGTGTGATGTTCAGTGTGTGAAACAATTTAACACTGATATCCTAGTACAGATACCAATAGATCGAATTTGTTGATTGACATGACAAGACACATAGCACCAGCTCTTGTGAACGATTGAATAGGCCTAAAACACTGTACACTGTAGCGTGTTCAACAACCCCTAACCCTAACTTTAACTCTTTAGAGCAAACATGTTGTGTTTGCTTTCCTAATCAGGTGGTGGATCATCTCTCCTGGGGCCCCATGGAGCAGTCTGCCCCAGTCCTGCACTAGGACAGACTGGAGGGAGAGGGACAGGACAGAAGGCCCTGCTGAGGCCACAGTATAGACCCAACTAACTAACCTGCCACCAGTAAAAACCAGTTCCCTCACAAGGTCATGCTGCCTGCTGTGGGAAATGTCCGAGCTAGTGACGTTTCTAGCCTGTGTGTGTTAGACAAAGGACTGCCTGTCTCTCTGTGTGTGGGTTTCATCTTTTGATGTTTGTGATAACCTGGTACTAAAAACAGCTGGGCTCGCCAATCGTCTCTAAACATCTTCAATAGCAGAATTACTGGAACAATAGTCCAGTAGCACAATAACCTATTGGTAAAAGGAATTAAGTGTACCTTACTGGCTACTGGATAGCAGCTGACTGCATTCAGCACAAAGTCACCAGCTAATACAACAGTCAATATGATGACTCACTGTGATGACTCAATCCAAATAAGGACAGTACAATCATATTCACACCAGATGGAGAGTTGGGGCTTCTATAGAACTACTTTGTGAGTGTGTGTGTGTGTGTGTGCCTGCCTGCCTGCGTGCGTGGTGCTTGGCAACATGCTTGTGATGGTGTGAGCTTGTCAGAGGAGAAACAGACATTGACACAAATATGTCATCCTCCAAGGAGGACTCTATAACAAGTGGACCTCTGACCTCCTATTATTGGAGGTGTCCATGTTGTCTGAATGTATGGGAGCAGGGGGTGGGGGGGCGTGGGGCGCAGGGCGAGAGGTCAAACACCTTCTATTAACAAGAAACGTTTACCATCTCTATAGGCCTGTATGGCTGGGGGAGTATCAGTCTGCGCAGAAAGACTGAGTGACGACAACATAATAACGAGCGCAAAGAAAAGGTTGAGAGGATGTACTGCTTATAATAAAAACATGGGTCTAACTACAATCATTCATTCTTATATTTAGCATGTATGATGAATTACTCATGAACGTTTCCTGTATTAATTCTGAACTAATACTAGTAAATACCGTTTGAGAAAAAAAGAGGGTATATCCCCTCTACAATAAATAAAGAAATCTGTGAATAGACCATAGGTTAGAATAAAAACATCTCTATTCAACATCTAATCAGTCAGTCAGTCAGTCATATACCAACCTATTTGATGACAGTGATAATTCATTAAAATGTCTGATGACATGCCACCAGGTCACAAAGAAAAAAGTTATATTGCTATCACTGGAACTCTATTGGCCAAAATAGTCCACTGTACACTGTCCATTCACAGGACAATAGGCATAACTATACAAGCAGTGACATGGGCAATTACAACGCTAGTTACTTATTAAATAGAGTATTAGTGTTAGCAAGGTTGTTCGGCACATTTACGTGAGGTATGTCAAGCAAATTCTTGCGCTACATTAGACGATTAAGGCAGGCCGTCAGTCCACGACACTCGCCTCTTTCAGGGGGTGCTCTTCTACCGGGCAGCCATGTTTCTACTCAGAGCATTTTCAGCTGATTTGCGGCCTACAGTCCCATGGCGAAATGACAAAAATGGTCAAATCCAAACAACGAAGAGTAAGCTTTTAAGTCAACGAGGTGATGTTTAACCCATTCGTTGTAACATGTACGACGAGCATATGACGCGTTGTGTTTTCCATGTTCGCTTGATTCACCTTCTGCCTAGCATCGGAGGTTATTACCTTTGTATGTAAACGATGTGTGTGTGTTTGTGTGTGTGTGTTCGTGCGCGTGCCTGTAAGACAGAAGGCCATGAGAGGGATACATGATCCCTACTGTGACCATTCAGTCAATTGGAATATTTAAGAAGCTTATTTGACGCATCAGATGAAATGTAATAGCCTATTTTATTACATTAAATCAGATTAACAAGACATATATATGTCAAAGTTGTCATCATAGAGTCACGCAGTCACGTTTGATGGCTGTCTCCTGAAAATCGTGATTGGCTACAGTTAGGCTATGTGGCCATTATCGGCATCAATCTCCATTCTACTTTTTATGTTCTTCTCTCTCTTTATTCCCTATTCACATACGTGCTCCAAAGTCATAAACACACAAGAGAAACCTGTCTGGCAATAATTCATTTGGATTCGACCCCGAGCTAGTGCCAAACAGCGAACATGTGGAGGCTTTGTCAACGTAGCATATCATGTTAGATGTGCTTATTACATGATGATGACCACACAGCGCAGCCTTATAAACGTCCAGGCTACAGTAACCTCACAACCAACATCGACAACAATATAAGCGGATCATGTTAAGTGTCATCATGGGATATTGGTGTGACGGGTCCGAACTTCAAATGAGGATCTATTATATTGCGCATTGGATACAATGAATGAACAGGTGCCAAACAGCAGATTAGACACCGCACAGTCCTGCGCGAATGTTACAATGTCGCAACCTTTGTTGTGAAATTGGACACATGTTTGTCAGTGTAACCAACCAGGGCTGGGCTACATGTTTACTTCTATGATATAAAAAAACAAGACTACAACATACACGGCGAAGAAATTGGACGCTTTCATGGTGGCTACTTACCCAAAATCCTGGTCCATGGATTTGAAAAAGAATTTGTAGCTATTGACCGGACGATTGTTAAGGACATTTTTAAAATCCGCTAAAGTGACTTTCTCAGGAGAAACGGGTAATTTCACTAGATAAGGAGTCTCCTCCTCGTCAATGTGATATATTATTTTAGTCTCCGCCATGAGAGTGAGGGTAGGACAATCATTGACACAGGAAAGGAACAAGGGTTGGCAGTGCAATAATAAATAGGTTTATGAGGCTATCTGTCTATCTATCCGTCTAAGACGAAATGCTACCGTGACAGCATGAATAAATATAACTGTAGACCTCACGCTGGAAAATAAATAACCTTGTCTTTGATAAATTAAGTAGAAATCTAGACATAATCGAGTTCTAAGTGACTGTATTCCAGCTCCAATGTGTCTCGGTACGGTGGCTCTCTCGGTACTAAAACAGGAAGGGACGGTCCACATCCTTGCGATATCGAGTTGGTAATATTTCCATTTTTTTCCAGTAATTCGTTAGACATTGCTGTCATCTAGTGGTGTGTTTAGGCTAGACTGCTAATGTTCTCCATTATACGGTACCAGTCACAGATAGTACTGCAGTCTGCACCATAAAGAAAGAAGGGTTTGGAGAACACATTTTATTCAGTAAACCTTTGGTGTTGATTTTCAGTAATAGTCTTAACTGTTGATAATATTGATAATTATATTGATTACTAAAATTAGATATATCTAAATATATTAAATCATTATCGTCGTTATTATTAGCCTTCTTTACAGTCATCTAAGTATTACAACCTTGATACAATATATCCAATACCCAATATCACTGTAAATCAATGTAATAATTACTAATTCATTACAATAATTATGATAATTGTCAATATTATCATCAAGGTGTACAGATTTTCTTGATCACCTTTCTGTCCAATTCGTCAGTAGATAGTAGTCTTGTGCTGCTGTACAGTGGCAGCAGCGTCTATCTACAGCAACTGCTTGAAAGCTATGGAATGAATGGTGGTTTCTAACCTCTACCAGCAAATACTCTTGACCATTAATGACAAACGTTATTTTCTTGAATAAAGGTTCATTTCAATTTTTCTTGTTAAGCTCTCTCTTCAAGAAAATCTTATTTAGCCATTGATTTAAAGCAATGGGTTTGGCTTTAGATGTTCTTCCTATTCATACAACAGTAGCACAATGTACACATTGTAATACAATCATTAAATAATGGTCAACCCAGTATTGTTTTTTTAAATTAATATTTATTAGTGAAGATAATGAACCAGCATGCTACTGCACAGATAACTTGCTTGTAAGTAAAGCTTCCAAACTGAAAGTGTCAGGACCCCTTTATCCAATTACAGTCATTGAAAAATATGACGTCTTCTACAAACTTAGTCCTCTTCGTTCCCGTTTCTACACGAATCCTAATAACCCAGATTGCAAGATTCGTTGGCTTGTCAACTTGACAGCTCCAAACTGTACAGTGTACTGCAAGCCTGCATTACACAAATAGACAATCACTCACAGGCAAACGTACATATCCTAACACACATTCCTAAAAAACACATCTGGATTCTGTTCAAGGCTTGTTTTCCTGAGTTCCATTACATGTATAGCCTTCTTTGTGGTCCATGATCGTCAATCACAAATGGACTTGGTAAGGATAACGTCTTATAAGCAATCTACCAAGGAATAATTAAAAGCCTGGTTATAAACTACTTATGACTCTTTACAGAAAGGATACGTTGGCTTAATGTAATGTGTTAACAGTCAATTACAGCAAGGTTGGTGGAAATATTTTTTATAAACTTACTCAATGCGTTATGAGCTATGAAATCACACATGGAACATGACAGTTCTCCCACACACATTAAAAAGACACCATGCATTCTGAAAATGAAAAGTTTGAAGGGTGAATTAAAGGAATACAGTGACAGAAAGTGTTTTGTTACATACAAAAAGGAAGGTTGTACAGTACACAGTGTTATTGTTCTATAAAATACTTGGCATCAAATATCTGTGTAATACAAAATTGAAGACATATCTAGCCATGTTAAAATCACAGCAGATCATAATACAGACTTTACCAGTATGAAAATATAAAACAAAAAAATGTTGACTGGCGCAGCAATAGAAATGTTTTGGTAAGAGTTTGGTAAGGGGGTGTCTATAGAAAGAGAAAGCAGCGCCCCCCCCCCCCCCCTCCTGTCCTCCGCTTTGAATTCCACCATTATAATCGTTTACTTCCTTATCCTGTACGTCTGCCCTGGACCAGCCAGCAGCATATCAGTTATTTCTGTCTCACTTCCACAACTTTCCATCCATTTCTAGAGAGAGATATGGAGGAGGGAAGAGAATAATAGGAAAGAAATGAGAAGTGACATTAGCAAAAATAAAGCCATTCAATTAGGCATGAAATTGTGGTTTGGAACCCATAATGTCACATGCATTTACCTTTATTGCGGTCTTTGGACATATCTCTCTCTTTCAGTAAGTTGTTTTTGTAATCTAAGGATAGAAATGCAAAAGGGTTGGTCATTCAATTTGACATGTCATGATATACGGTATGAGCTCTGTGCAGCAACAGCCATTATTGATACCAGTCGCCCTGTTCAAACTCTCTAGTCTATATGAGGTAGGGCCTACAGGCAGCATGGGAGCCTTACCTGAATTCAGGTGTTCCTGGTTGCAGACCTTCAGCTCTGTGGCGTCCAATGCAATGTCCTCATGGCCAGTCACATGACCCCTCCTGTTTACCAGTAAGAGAGGGAAGTGGTTAGTCATAAAAATTCAGCGAGTTCAGGTCCTCCTTAAAATGAGTAATATTCTCATTATCAAGTGTGACCGCTGACCACCTTACTAAATCGGTTCTCACCGTTTAGATCTTTGCAGGTCATACTCCAGCCCTGAAACAAGATTTACACACCTTTAACACACCATTTACAGGTCACAAAATCACACAGCCACTCAAGTGATTTAAATATTAAATCAAGGACATGTGTAAATTGAAGCACATTCAAAGGGTGTCTGTGTGTGATAAAGAGACATGCAGAGAGACATACAGTAGAGAGACCCACACACGCTACCTCTCTTTCTGCGTCGTCGGGTAAGCACAGTGACGATTGTGATGATGAAGGCTAGGAGGAAGAAGGTAGCCAGGATGTAACCCAGCTGCTGGAAGAAGTGCCCTCGGTGCTCAGGGAGGATGACGTTGACGACTCGTGGCCTCTCAAGTTCAACCACGTTGTGGCCTGAAGGTGTGAGGACAACACTGTGGGTTCACTGGTCTGCTATGAACACTCATTGTGTTATAAACACAGGCTGGTGGTGGAACATTATATTAGTCACGTTTTGTTTTATCCATGTTGAGTGAAATTAATGATCGATAACCAATACATGTGGTTTAATTTGAACTGAGTGTATAAGACATTAAGAACACCTTCCTAATATTGAGCTGCCCCCCCCCCCGCCCCTCATCTACGCTGATTGAAGCCAATTTAACAGGTGACAATCAATAATGGGATCATAGATTTCACCCAGTCAGTCTGTCATTGAAAAAGCAGGTGTTCATAATGTTTTGTACTCTGTGTTTTCCATTGATATTGCATTTTGAACAACAATTACATGTTTTTTCTGCATCATTGAAAAACAGTTGCGCCACTATTTTTAGGCTGGTTTTAATTTCTTTCAGAGACCGTGAGTAAAGGAAGAGTTGACCTGGTTCAGCTGTAATGACTTGCATACCTTAAAAAGAGAAATACCGATTAACTAAGAAAAAGGAGAGGGAGCAAAGGAAGGACCGAGGGGAGGAATTCTGTTATGTGCGGTCAGCCTGTCCAAATTAGTTTTCCAGATATTTACCTTTTCTCATAAACACAGACAATGTTTTGCAAAGTATAAATAATGAACCCTAGCTGTTGCTGCCTCTCTGTCCCTGAAACTCCACCAGTCTGACTGGTCAGTGTAAGCAGACATTTGACAACACTCACCTCACAGTCATGCTCTGTGCAACACAAACACCACTTCTGCCAGGTTTCAGACAATTTAATTAAGCAAAATAACAGAGACGGGGGAGAACGGGATTTGCTAACTGTGAAAACCATGTGATTTAAATCAACGAAAATAGCTATTACAAATTGGCATATCAAATTGTTACTTCCAAACCGTCTGCACACAATAACATGTACCATACCTTCCCATTACACAATTATTGCACCATAACCATCAATCAGCTTGCCACTGTTACACAGGTCTCTCTCACCTGCTGGGTGAGAACAGAAATGATAGTAATTGGGGATAATGATGGTGGAGACCTGTATTAACCAAGCCTGGGAAGGCTGATGACACTAAAAATACTTTTGCTTTCCATCACCTAGAGGCATTTGTTTCTTTTAAATCTGTTCTCCTTGGCCCATCCGCAGATACAGTACCAGTCAAAAGTTTGGACACACCTACTCATTCAAGGGGTTTTCTTTATTTGTACTATTTTCTACAGAATAGAATAATAGTGAAGACAACAAAACTAGGAAATAAAACATATGTAATCACATAGTAACCAAAAAAAGTGTTAAACAAAACAAAATATATTTTAAATTCTTCAAAGTAGCCACCCTTTGCCTTGATAATAGCTTTGCACACTTGGCATTCTCTCAACCAGCTTCATGAGGTAGTCACCTGGAATGCTTTTCCAACAGTCTTGAAGGAGTTCCCACATATGCTGAGCACTTGTTGGTTGTTTTTCCTTCACTCTGCGGTCCACCTCATCCAAAACCATCTCAATTGGCTTGAGGTCAGGTGATCGTGGAGGTCAGGTCATCTGACGCAGCACTTCATCACTCTCCTTCTTGGTAAAATAGCCCTTAGCCTGGAGGTGTGTTGGGTCATTGTCCTGTTGAAAAACAAATGATAGCACCACTAAGCGCAAACCAGATGGGATGGTGTATCGATGCAGAATGCTGTGGTAGCAATGCTGGTTAAGTGTGCCTTGAATTCTAAATAAATCACAGACAGTGTCACCAGCAAAGCACTACCACACCACCTCCTCCATGCTTCACAGAGTTCATCTGTTCACCTACTCGGCGTCTCACAAAGACATGGTGGTTGGAACCAAAAATTCAAGGTTTCCACCGCTCTAATGTCCATTGCTCATGTTTCTTGGCCCAAGCAAGTCTTCTTATTATTGGTGTCCTTTAGTAGTGTTTTTTGTATCAATCTGACCATAAAGGCCTTATTCACGTAGTCTCAACAGTTGATGCTGAGATGCGTCTGTTACTTGAACTCTGTGAAGCATTTATTCAGGCTGCAATCTGAGGTGCAATTTACTCTAATGACCTTATCTAATGCCATTGATCGTGTTTCTTGGCCCAAGCAAGTCTCTTCTTGGTGTCCTTTAGAAGTGGTTTCATTGCAGCAATTCAACCATGAAGGCTTGATTCACGCAGTTTCCTCTGAACAGTGGAACTCTGTTGCATTTATTTGGGCTGCAATCTGAGGCTGGTAACTCTAATGAACTTATCCTCTGCAGAGGTAAGTCTGGGTCTTCATTCCCTGTGGCAGTCTTCATGAGGGCCAGTTTCATCATAGCGCATCATGGTTTTTGCGACTGTACTTGAAGAAACTTTCAAATTTCTTGACATTTTCCAGATTGACAGACCTTCATGTCTTAAAGTAATGATGGACTGTCGTTTCTCTTTGCTTATTTGAGCTGTTCTTACCATAATATGGACTTGGTATTTTACCAAATAGGGCTATCTTCTATATACCACCCCTACCTTGTCACAACACAACTGACTCAAACGCACAAACGCAGAAATTCCACAAATTAACTTTTAACAAGGCACACCTGTTAACTTGCATTCCAGGTGACTACCTCATGAAGCTGGTTGAGAGAATGCCAAGAGTGTGCAAAGCTGTCATCAAGGCAGAGGGTGGCTACTTTGAAGAATCTCAAATTTAAAATATATTTTGATTTGTTTAACACTTTTTTGGTTACTACATGATTCCATGTGTGTTATAGTAGAATAATAGTGAAGACGTCCAAACTATATAGAAAATAGTGAAAATAAAGAAAAAAAACCTTGAATAAGTAGGTGGGTCCAAACTTTTGACTGGTCTGTCTGTATGTTATGACACATCATGACTGATTAAACTAGCCTGAGGATAGGTATTAGCTTGAGGCAGGCTTTAAATAAGAAATGAGCGGAGGACAGATACCATCCCTGCGTGGATCTTGCAAACTGCACCAGTCTTACAGAACAAATTGTATTGAATTAATCTAATTCAACACTTCCCAAGTGGCGTCAGAGTTGCTAATTATCTCTTGTCTGTTTTGAATGTTGTTAATATGCATGAAACTGCAGTGTCATGGTCAAGGTCAACTATCCCTGGAGAACAATTAGTCTTGCCTCAGTTCTCTCTCCGTATCTCAGCTGTTGCCTGTTTCCATTCCCCTGACAGATCAGGCAAGAACTTACACGCAGAAAACACAATGTGACATGTGCCGTGCAGAGGTCACACAGCGAGTGGTTTTAGTCTTGTTGAAAGACTGTGGTTAATTAGCAAGCCAATGAGCTGAAGGAATCCGACCAGGTCTGCATTTCTGGTTATTTTCTATTCTAAATGTTTTGGCTGAATTATCCAGGTTCTGGCGCTCACGTCAACACCAAGCTCTACTTTAGCTTGCCATATATGATTACAGTCTAATAAAAAAGTGGGATAATGGCTGCTGCAATTGCAGAGGACGGGGATAAGAGTTGGCCGGACTTAACAAGGGAAAAAGCACCACTAAGTAGAAGAAAGATGAAGTCAAAAAGTAAAAATCAAAGCAAAGAACTCAAGATATGTCTGCATTGATCCACGTGAATTTCTTCCCTGCATACTTTACAATGCTGTTAAATGGATCAACCCATCTTAAAAGGACAAAGGAGGATCCACATCTAACACTGAACCAACCCTTGCCAACACTGTTCCCCTTTCATGTCCCAGCTGGTCCAGGTGTTGAACAGATGTAGCACATTTCCTCCTTTTGCTGATAAACACGCCCCAACCAGAGGCCAGGGAGAAGGAGAGAATCAGACTAGTGATGGAGAGAGACTCTGTAGACAGGTTACTGTAGAGAGATAATGAAACTTAAAGAGACGAACAGAAATCCCAATTCACCAGTTGCAAAACCTCACCATGCGCCCTCCTTCCCCTGGAGTCTGGCTTGACTGCCCCTGTTGAGCTATAATGGCTCCTCCTGTAAAACTAAGCCATTTGCTCAACTACAGAAAAATTAAAAAGGTCTCCAATGAAAATGAGAGCACTTCCGTTTTGGCCAATTATAGTGGCCTTTCAGACAGGCTGCCTGCAGCCAACAGTCAGATTCCCCAAACAAAATCCTCTCCCCTTTCTCAACACTCCAGGGCTCTCTCGCTCTCTCCCCCTCGCTGTCAGTTCATCTGCGGCCAAATGCATTCTTTCATTCTTTTTTTCTCACCCTCTTTTTCTCCATCTGTTTCTTTTGTTTTTGTTGCCTCTTTCGCCCACTCCTTCTTTCCCTCTTTCTCTCCCCCTTCCTCTTGTGCAGACAGAGAAAAGGTTTGAGAAGAGATCTGGCACAACGATGCACTGACATAACTGGCCAAAAATGCCTATAAATACGACCCATAAATATACCCCAGGAACAGTTAGACACAGGCTGCTGTAAAGACAGGCAGACACAAACACCAATCAGATTAGGGAAAACGAAGCTCATGGAAAATGTGAACGAGAATATAGAGAGAAGATAGAATGATTTCTAGTTGAAAAGAAAGGAGAAAGGGCTTTATTCTAACTATACCCGCCATGTTCTAATGAAGTTGAAAAATGGTTCACACTTCCAATCAGAGAATAAACCCTAAGAGAAAGGGATATGCCGAGTGTCTTACTTGGGTCGTCATTGGGGAGTGCGTGGGGGACAGCGGGGACAGCAGGAGCTGCAGTGAGGACCAGAGGAGGCGGGGGGAGTGGAGGCCCCACCATGAGTCTGAAGATGCGTCTCTCGTGCAGGCCACAGTAGTGGTGGTGCAGGTGGCAGGAGTACAGGCCCTTGTCGATGGGCTGCAGGTTAGAGATGGTCAGAGAGAAGTCCCCTACAGAGAAGGCATCCTCAGAAACACTCATCTTATCCACAGGGAAGAGCGGTCCATACTGTCTGCGCTCTCCGGAAGCGTACAGGTCCACCAGGCGGTCAGCCAAATCAGGTCTCACCCCAGGGGGCTGCCAGTCCCAGTGGGCTACCTGCTGCTGGTCCTCCTGCTGGCCCTCCGTCCACAGGGGCCGCCGGTTCACACACGGCAACACCACCGAGCTCCCCAGCAACACCACAAACACTGTCTTGTCCCCGTCCCAGTACCGTTTCTCCTTACGGGCTGAGATGGAACAGGGTGAATAGCATTTTTGATTTAAGCATAATAGATACTGTATGGAAGACTATTCAAATCATCATGATTCAGATACCTATTGTGGATAGTCACCTGACTTGGTGGTGTTGAGTTGTATCTTGATGGATTGGTGCAGCTGGCAGTAGTGGTGGTGCAGGTTACAACTATAAACACCTCGGTCAGCTGCTCCCACATCTGGCATAACACACATTCCAATGACATTTTCTCGAGTAACATAAATGAGTGGAATATTCTGTACAGTTATGAGCATACAGTATACCACGGGCCCAACTCACTGTTGATGACGAGGGAGAAGTTCCCGTCAGTGAAGGCGGTTTTGGGGATGGTTATGCGGCCCTTGTTGAACCCATTGTAGACTCTCTCTTTGACCCCGGGGGACATGTCCAGTATCCTCTCCACAGAGTACTCCGGTATGCTCCGGACCAGGTCCCAGTGGACCACCCTCTGGCGGTCCTTCAGGCGGTCCCGGGTCCACACCATGCGGGGGCTGTTGCAGGGCAGTACCGCCAGGGTCCCGGCTGGGAGGGTGATGTTGCGGGCCTCCACCACCACACCTAGACTGCTGCTGCTCTGGCCCCATGCTAATGCAACACACACAGGACTTATTTTGTACATTTTGCAACAGGAAAAAAACACACAAAATTAAAACATTTCTCAACAAGATCATGGAGAAAAAAAAACATAACCCTAAAAAACACACACTTATACTAAATGTAAACAGCAAATAGAGGCATAAATGTTGTGGATAAAAATGTGTAAAACACTCAAGGTTGCATGTTATGGGGACTTACCACTGGGCATGAAGAAGACAGCAGAACCTGAAACAAATAACAGAAAATGCCATTGTCATCATAGGAACCATAACTATCCATCTGGCAGGGTTGGACCTGAGCTGACCACAGAGTTGTGGTCACTGCGCTGTTGTGAACGGATAGCTTATACAGTAGTTAAGGCTGGCTGGTCTAACAGCTGCTTCAATGAGACAACTGGGTGGAGGAAGAGTCAGAAAATAGGTCAAGAGAAAAACAACAAGAAGGGGCAAGAATGAGACAGGGAGAAGTATATACACTTCTCTAAATTTCAATGTTTCGCCTTTTGGGACTGAAGGCATTCCCGTAGCAGGTCTGCTATTTCTAACCCAGATTTTCACTAGGCGCTATTACATCTGCTGTTTACCTAAGGGCCAGCTGCAGAGAGAAGCATACAGCCCAGGCAGCAACACAGAGGCTCTATTCATTCCCCTGCTAAAAACTGTCAAGGCCAAAGTCCTGGGGGTAAACACAGCCAGCCAGTGCCCACTGCCACAGCCCAGCGCTACAACTGGGTGACCATTACTTAGATCATAGATGCCTATTGTATTTCATACACCAATGTTAGGGGAGCTATTCTCGATCAATCCTAGAGGTTTAGCAGGCAGGCTTATGTTTCGTTTAAATTAACACCATAAAAATGGAAAGTTATTAGAGTTTTGAGTAGGCCTATGCTGTTTTTAAGGGGTAGTTGTGAGGTTTGCAGAGATAGTAGATACCAGGTGTTTTGTTCATCTGCTGATCTGACAGAATCCCCTCACATGAGGAAAAGTGATATGACTCAGGGAGACTCGTCAAATCAAGTAGTTAAAAACCTCTACAGGATCGGTAGGTCCCCTGCGGGATGTTGAACTAATGTAGGCTAATGTGACTGGCATGAGGTTGTAAGTAACAAGAACATTTCCCAGGACAGACGTATCTGATATTGGCAGAAAGCTTCAATTCTTGTTAATCTAACTGCACTGTCCAATTAAACAGTAGCTATTACAGTGAAAGAATACCATGCTATTGTTTGAGGAGAGTGCACAGTTATGAACTTGAAAATGTATTAATAAACCAATTAGGCACATTTGGGCAGTCTTGAAACAACACTTTTAACAGAAATGCAATGGTTTATTGGATAGGTTTAAAACTTTGCGCGTACACTGCTGCCATCTACTGGCCAAAATATAAACTGCGCCTGGTCTTTCATAATACATTATGGCCTCTCTCTTGCATTTCAAAGATGGTACAAAAAAAAGACAAAAATAAAACATGTTTTTTTTCTTTGTATTATCTTTTACCAGATCTAATGTGTTATATTCTTCTACATTCATTTAACATTTGCACAAACTTCAAAATGTTTCCTTTCAAATGGTATCAATAATATGCATATCCTTGCTTCAAGTCCTGAGCTACAGGCAGGTAGATTTGGGTATGTCATTTTAGGCGAAAATTGAAAAGGGGCGGATCCTTAAGGTGTTTTAAGAGCGTTGGGCCAGTAACCGAAAGGTCGCTGTTTCGAATCACCGAGCCACAAGGTGAAAAATCTGCCAATTTGCCCTTAAGCAAGGCACTTAACCCTAATTGCTCCTGTAAATTGCTCTGGATAAGAGTGTCTGCTTACTGACTAAACTCTAAAATGCCACATGCTCCAAATACAACTGGTGTAGACTAACAGGAAATGCTTGCTCATCTCCTCTGATGCATTCTAATACAGTCCTGTCATGGTTTCACATCAACTGTGGTTTTTACTTATTTACGGTCAGTAAACTTACTCCCTATGTGATTAGTTGCTGGTCTCTAGGGGCATTGAAATAACATTTCTTTCAAAGGTTCTCCTACGATTAAAATGACTATTTCTTGTTTGGTGAAGTCATTGAACTTGAGGTGCTGATGTTTCTTATGATATAACCATCTAGACGAGGCAACGTCTCATCTCTAGTATCAACATGTTTATGCGAGTCCATGAGCTCAAGCGTAAGTCCAAGGTTGGTTATATGTGTGCCACCATGCTGGAGAACTGTGGTATGAGCAGCACTGAAGGACATAAACAATTCTGTGGACAGAAAAATATATATAATAATCATACCCTGTAAATGTCTCCTTGGTCTCTGGTGCAGACATACAAAACTAACACTTAAAGATTTAACTACCTGCTACTGAATTGCCATGTTAAATGACTGACACTTTCACAATAACTTACATCTGAAGGTGAATCGCTACAGAAATAATACACATTACTGAATGTGGAAAAATGATTAAAGTAAAAAAAAAACATGTACATGCTGTATTATTTTGCTCAGGAGGGTAATACATAGTTTAGTTGCACAAACAGAAAGACAGTTTGTAAAAAATATTATTTTTTTTTTAAACTATGTGCAGGAATTTTTTTCTCCCCCAATGACACTGTAGTTTGAGGAGCGCACAGCACCGCTCAGTAATAACTCAACCAAAATTCAGCTATATACACAAGGGTCAATTCAGAGACACTCTTTGCTCTAGAAGGCACATCCTGCCAGATAAGCATCATTTTGTTGACATTTTGCCGAGGCTGGAATCAGTCAATATCTGAATCTGTAAAACGTCCCTAACAAGAGGGTATGAATTTCCTGTCCATTCCTGTAAATCGCAGTTTGCCTCTAGCCTAGGGCATGCATGGACACTTGATACGCAGAATAAATTGGTTTCCTTCCTACCAACTTCTGCAACGACCACGATATTGGTAAATCATTCAATGAACATTGTCATTATAATTACAATTTTTAAGTAAGAATTCATGAAAATCGGTGACTCTACATTTTGATAGTCTCCTATATTGAATAACATTGTCTAAGGCCCTAAATTGAGTTTAAGTGGTAATCCCTGTATCTTGAGTAACTCCAGCTCACTTATGGTGAGACTCTCCCTCATTTACTGGCACATATAATGACAGGCTACAGGGATTGTGCTGACTCTCCCACTCTGACCGCAGTTAACTCAAAACACATTGGAGTGAACCCATAAGAAAAGCACCCAACCGCCACCAAATACCCGAGGCAGACATGATTGTCCATTCTTCTTTACCTATTTTACATAAGAATTTTGTGATATACAGAGTACATTTAACAGATCATTGATGCAGGGGTACAAGGTATTTGAGGTAGACATTGTCTGTACCTAAAGGCAGGGTAAAGTTACTAGGTATCAGGATAAATACTATAATGCTAAATACGTTTAAATGAATCTGCATTGACTGCATTGATGCAGGGTCGACTAACGTTATCATTTTGGCGCAGGGTCGACAAACATTGAAGTTTTTGTTCTGTTATAGTAAAAACAAAAATTGGAACTTACTCAGAAACAGCAGCAACATGTCTTTGTCTGTCTTGTCCAACTTCGCCTCGAAAGCTGGGAGAAAAGATGGTAGGCTGCAACACGGTGATGTGTGTGCATCAATGGACAGAAGAAAGCAACACCTGAAGAAAGTGCGTCAACAACAAAACTAGACTTCTCCAGAGTCTAGACCAGCAGGGTATGCCCCTCCTACACGTGCCTGTGAAACCCTACACCTCCTGGCACTGCGACAGAGAAAACAGACCGACTGCATCTTCTCGTCTCCTGCTTCACATTGGCATCTTTGAAAGTGACCACTTCTTCTGACCTAATATCACATGACACCAGAATATTGTTTTACCATTTTGTCACTCACTGAACAACAATGGACTATGTCAGCTTAACATCTTTCAGACTCCCAAGTTCAATGAAACAGAGGTTGTACAATACTGCCACTCACTGTTTCTCTCACGAAATAGCAAAGGAAAAGGTATAAAATAATATAGCAGCCTATGCTAAGCAGGTATGAACATACTGGTATGATGATATATTAAATAAGATGAGTAGATACAATTATAAGGATGGGAAACAAAGCTTTATTGTTCATTTTCACTTACTTACAATGAACATCAGACTCAACAGGAGAGAACATCTGGAAAATGTCCACATCACTGACAAGTAGCAAAGGAGAGCAGGCTGCTCTGCTGGGTTTGAGGAAAAGCGTACGTGTCCTGTTATGACCCAGTATGTGGGTCAGTCAGCGGTGTGCCAGAAGGCTTTCAGCCTTGCATGTACTCTTCTTCATCCCCTCTTGGACTTGTACTGTTTAATGAAGATTTTGGGTGTGTTCCATCCCTCTGGGGCTTTCTTCAGTCCAGCTCTCATCCAGATCCTCTGCAGATCCTTCTCAAAGCGTTTCTTCACACGAGTACAGAAAATACACTATTAGAGCGCTCACAGGGACTGTAATAAGTGTTACAATCTGTCCAAAGCAGTGGGGACATTATTACTGAGGTAACATAAGCTGTGAGTGATAAGCAGTTAAAGGGATAATTCAGGATTTTGTCATTTTTAATTTGACCTTTATTTAACTAGGCAAGTCAGAACAAATTCTTATTTATATTGATGGCCTACCGGGAAAAAGTGGGTTAACTGCCTTGTTCAGGGGCAGAATGACACATTTCAGTTCAGTTCTGGGATAGAGCGCCCAACGCTCTAACCACTAGGCTACCTGCCGCCCCAATGAGCAATAGGGCCCATTATCTATTTCCCCAGAGTCAGATGAACTCGTGGATACCATTTTTATGTCTCTGAATGCAGTTTGAAGGAAGTTAGGAGGTAGCATCCAACAGATACCGATGGACTTCCAGTCATTGAGCAAACGCCTAGTTAGCATTGGCTTGTGAAACTACCTCTAACTTCCTTCATAATGGACAGAGACATAAAAATTGTATCCACGGGTTCATCTGACTCTGGGGGAGTAGATAAAGGGCCTCATTGCCAAAATCCCAGAGTATCCCGTTAAGAGTTTATACTCATAAGAACAACAATTAAGAGCACAACATTCTACTTCCATCTCCAACCAAAACACTGACCTGCTTCTTCTTCCTCCTGCCCTCCAACACTCTCCTCCTCAGGAACTTAGTGCGTTTCAGCAGCTTCTTGTACTTGTGCCTGTTCATCTTCCGCCGCCGGATCTCCAGCACGTTCTTACAGCTGAGGGGCGTGACGGAGCCATCACCCTCCTCCAGTAGAGGGACTGCAAATGGGGGCAACACCTTGGTGTCCACCATCACATCTCCTTCCTCCGGGGGCTGAGGAGCCTCTAGCAGGGGAGGGAGGGAGTAGTGCAGGGAGAGCCAGCTCTCCAGTGGGGACACTGATAGATTACGAGGGACAAGGAACTCTTCCAGGTCTGGCTCCAGTGCCACCCACGGTTGAGGAGGCTGCGAGTTATCTGCTGCCGTTCCATAGTTTCTGGGTTTTCCATTTAGAGAAGAGCAGCAAGCAGGGAAGACGGGCAGTAGAGATCCACGCAATGACTGTACTGGAGTCTGAAGTGCACCTGAGCGTTGAAGGAGAATAAACAGAATTGTATCAGTTTACCATTTAAGTGATAGTGCCACATTTTAAAGTGGAACTGACAGCATTTTAGAAACATAAAATAGCATTCAAATCTGTTCATATACACCCCCAGGAAGACTATGACACTTTTAAAAACATTTTCTGACAAGCAAGCACTTAGATATGGTCATTTTGATAAATTCTTAGAATGTTTGGGAATTGCTTTTACTAAGGCACCTGGGAAAATTCTATAGCAATATAGAGTGGGAAATCAGCCATGCGTTTGGACAATTAATAGACACTGCAGGAAATAAAACTGAATAAAAACATCTGTCTCGTCCAGGACCGGAGTCTACACAGACAGGTTTACCAAAGCCAATCAGAGCTACAGTAGGCCTGTATACAAACAAGCCATTTTCCACACAGGCCTGCCATCATTCACTTTGAACTGGACGGTGTGTTCACAGTCAGTAGCAACAGCGCGACTTAAGATCAATAGAACGCATTCGCCAAAAGCCACAAAATATACTTGAATGGATTTCTGCAAATATGTCAATACCACATGAATCCTCTTACTTTTGGGAACTTTACAATCCTATTGATCCAACAACCATGAAAGGGTAGGCTCTCTCTCCCTCAGTTATGCACATCAACAACTAATGCTAACCAGAGCAAGATGAGCTCAAATCTAAGAAGGAACATTAGATAAACCCTCTCAAACTGTTCAGCTAGTTGGCCGTCAAAATTCCACTGATAAACGATGGATAATTGTAGCCTCCTCATCGTTCTGCGGCTTGCCTGCAACCAAGCGAAGCGGCTAAAGTTGGCAAGCAAGCTACTTTGACACAAATGAGAGAACACCTCCCCCTGACCCTTTTACTTGCCCTAGCAGAGCTGGTTACATGTTATCTAGAGCGTTTGTGACCAACTTATTTGTTTTGCCTACGTTTACTGACACCGGTCCTATTTTAACAGGTGTTGCGCATTCGAAAATTCATCAGTTATTCTGAGCTCTGGCACACAGACGAAAGTGCTCCAAAATCGAGTTGAGTGAATTTGTGATCGCAGGAGATATGCTACCTGGATAAATCGTTCAAGTTCTTGCTAGCTAACCAAATGACACCTGGACTACCAAGAAATGTATTGGTGAATTATTTTTATCATGCATTGACCTGCATCCATCTATTCTGCCAACAATGCTTTAGTGTACGTCATGGAATGTTGAGTCAAATATAACCTCAATTTAAAACCTCTTATAAAGTTGGTTTTGTAGCATAAACTGGTCATTTTTTTTTAAAACTGATATTATGAAGGTCTGTTTCACATCTGCTAAGTAGTTAAAATATTGTCAGTTCCACTTTAAGCTAGCTATAGATCTGATGTGTGTCTTGACAAACTTACCAGTTGCTCTGCAAAGCAGACTGAGGCGAGGGGCCACCCTTGAGATAAACATATCTACGATTATTCAAGTGGAGTCATCAGGAATGAATGAGTCTGTATGCTGCTCCACTGCGTGCCCTATGAAAAAAATGTTAGAGACCATTCATGTCAATTGTAAAAACCTTCAAGTTCCTTGGTGTTCACATCAACAACAAACTAACATGGCCCAAGCACCCCAAGACAGTCGTGAAGAGGGCACGACAAAACTTTTCCCTCCTGAGAAGACAAAGGATTTGGCATGGGTCCTCAGATCCTCAAAAGGTTCTACAGCTGCACCATCGAGAGCATCCTGACTGGCTGCATCACTGCCTGGTATGACAACTGCTCGGCCTCCAACGACAAGTTACTACAGAGGGTAGTGCGTACGGCCCAGTACATCACTGGGGCCAAGCTTCCTGCCATCCAGGACCTCTATACCAGGCGGTGTCAGAGGAAGGCCCTAAAAATGGTCAAAGACTCCAGCCATCCTAGTCATAGACTGTGCTCTCTGCTACTGCCCAGCAAGCAGCACCTGAGCGCCAAGTCTAGGTCCAAGAGGCTTCAAAACAGCTTCTACCCCCAAGACATAAGACTCCTGAACATCTAGTCAAATGGCTACCCAGACTACTTGCACCCCCCTCCACCCTCGTCTACACTGCTCTGTTATCATCTATGCATAGTCACTTTAATAGCTCTACCCACATGTATACATTGTCTCAATTACCTTGACTAACCAGTACCCCCTGTATATAGCCTCGCTATTATTATTTCACTGCTGCTCTTTTATTATTTGTTACTTTATTTCTTTTTTTAGAAGGTATTTTTTTTTAAACTGCATTGTTGGTTAAGGGCTTGTAAGTAAGCATTTCACTGTAAGGTCTACATTTGATTTGAAGTGTATTGCTGGTACATAGTTTACACTTCAGGTAGGGCCCCCTTAGATACAGCTACGAACCGCTTTGATACAGGGTGATGTTCGTAGCAGGTTAGGAAAGTATTCTCGCTAAACTTAACCTACTATGTCCTAACGTTAACCTCCGTCTCCTAACCTGCTACGTTAATTATTATAACATGCTGCGTAAATTATACTAACCTGCTACGAAAAAGTCACTATCGCAACTGAAAATAGTATTTCTCTTAACTAATTTAGCTGAGACACAATCTTTTCATACCGCTTTGATACAAGGTGATTTTCGTAGTACGTTATGAAAGCATTTTTGCTACCACCTAAGTCTCCTGATCTTCTACGTTAATGATCCTAAATCTACTGCGTAAATTCTCCCAACCTGCTACGAAAAAGTCACTTCGATATCAAAGTGGAGTAAAAAGAGTAGCTGCTAACACGTTAGCTTAGAGATTCTGTTGATTTCTATGACTGGTTGTTAGCTCTCTTGCTAACACTATCATGGAGTACTCGTCTCAAGGAATAATCCCAAACAGGTTTGACACGTTTAAAAAAGTTATGCTGTGTACTAACAACACAAGATTAAATCGGTAATTAAATTCATATTTTCGCAATGACTTACTTGACACTAGCTACAAGCGTAGCTAACGTTATCAATGATTTTCGTTTTTCAATGTGACTCCGGGAGACAACTTCCGGTCCACCTAAACCACTCTTCCTCTTTTCTTGTTACAAAATCTCCCTCGAAAAGGTTCCGCCTCAGTAATGACCTGAATCTGCTCAATATTTGAAAATACACGGTATATATTTGGTTTATTATGGTAACCCTGAACAAAGGCGTTATGACCTAAATAAGTCCATTAACTTCTTTCGTATAATTCGGACTCTTGTAGGATTGTCTAAAATCTCATTCTAGAAGGAGGGAGGCATGTTCTGATGGGAAGCATCTCCTGTTGCTAGCCTCAGTCAGTCGCCTCAGTCTTCTTTGCAATCATGTACACTCTTACTGACAGTTGTGGCTGCCCTGTGTGGTGTTGTTGTCTCTACCTTATTGCCCTTTGTGCTGTTGTCTGTGCCCAATAATGTTTGTACCATGTTTTGTGCTGCTACCATGTTGTGTTGCTACCATGTTGTGCTGCTACCATGCTGTGTTGCCATGTGTTGCTGCCTTGCTATGTTGTTGTCTTTAGGTCTCTCTTTAAGTAGTGTTGTGTGGCCTCTCTTGTCGTGATGTGTGTTTTGTCCTATATATGTTATTTATGTATTTTAATCCCAGGAAGTATTTTGCCTTTTGGTAGGCCGTCATTGTAAATAAGAATTTGTTCTTAACTGACTTGCCTAGTTAAATAAAAGGTTAATTAATTAATTAAAGAAATAAACAAAGAAATGCAACGGAAAACCAGGTCATGGCTAGAAGGGATCCAGCTTTTGTCAAATTAACGTAACATTTTAGCTAACCCTAACCCTTTTCCTAACCTTAACCTAATTCTCCTAATTCTAACGTTAATTTGACCAAAGCTGGATCCATTCTAGCCATGACCATAAAACCTTTATAAACAGACAACTTTAGGATACAGTAGTGAGTTAAACCTAATAAAATCCTCTGCAGAAAACTCAGTAAGACATCTGAATGAATCCAGGCTCTTTATTTCATACTTTGGCTATATTTACAAATGAAGGAAAACATATTTACAAGTTCATTTCTTACAGGAATGCACTAATAAAACAGAACACAAATACAATCTGTTGAATAGATCACACTGAAGCAGTGTTCATACATTTTCTAAATGATTTATCATTTAAATTCCAGTAACTTGATGTGACAGTGCGGCATTGTGCTTTACTAGATCCCCATCTCCAATGTGACTATCCCATTAAGCACAGCAGCTCACATAAAACAATTTAAAAAACAATATAAGTAACACCACTGGAGGGCACCATCACTCTGTTGAGTTATTGGAAATGTAGCTTTTTCTGTCTACACTGGACTAATGTGAAGACCCGAAGAGTATAGTCTAACATAAAGACATAGGTAAGGTTAGAAGTTGCGAGTAGTACCAGTATATAATTTATATTTGTAAAAAACTGCATCCGTCTCAGTCCTTTTCACGCCTTGATACCATTTCTTCCCCACCTTGATGATGAGGAGTTACTGACTCAATCATATTTTATGCTGATCTGGTACATGTGGCACAGTTATGTAAGAGGAGATGAGCAGAGAAGCCTCAACTTTTACAGCGCTCTACTTTTAGAGACTGGTGGTGGTTAGCCACATCAAATAACTTATTTATAGGACATTCCTTTAACGGTTTCGTTCAGTTCAGGAAAATGATAAAGAGGTAAACAGTAGGCAACACACTTTTCACTGTTGAACTGTCACACAGGTTATGATGGCGTGTGGAACCGTGTTGTTGCCAGGATAAACCAAAATACCAAAAGGAGGAATGGCATCTTTCTTTAAGTCATCTTTAAATAGGGATCTAGGGCAAGAGGTGAATGTGTACAGTAACATTATTCACAAACTAAAGATCTAATAATAGAATCATATCCAAAAGGCAGTTGAATATAAAAGCTATCAGGGCAATTTTAGTTAGATATATACAGTATCTGTTCAATATCTGTTCTACATTCAAACTCTTTAGCTCAGATACCTTCCCTCACACATTTCTCAGCTCTGTCATGATAATGAGTTGTTCCCTTTTATTGAGCAGACAGTGTGGGATATAGTTTTAGTTTATTTTAAAACATACTTTTCAAATTGTACATGCCACACACTGTGTTCATTTGGCAGTGCTCAACAGAAGAAACAGAGTTGTATGTAAATGTAGAACTGTAGAACCCCCATCATGATTTTCACAAAAATAAATGTCATTGTCAGGTTACATTAGATTTGGCGTGGAGGGTAGGATTATACTGTATAACATGCACAAACTGTAGTATTCATCTCTGTACATCTCTCCCATAATATACTAGAAATATATCAACAGCAAATATACTGTATAATACAGTAATCCCCCATCCCCAAATAAATAAATAAATACAAACATATTTTTCCGCAGGTACCGATGGCAACACTTAGGCTGCAGGATTTGTAATGTAGATTAGACCGGCAAACTAGCTGATTGGATGGACTACTACAGTACGTTATTCAATTCAGTTATGAATTACCCCTGTAGTCATCAACACATCTCTACATACCTGACCTCAGTAACCTGCTTGATACACAACAAAATAGACAACTATTTCTGTGGACAGAAAGTGCAAAGCTAAAATTGCCTGTTAGGTTACAATTACACAAAACGAGGTGGTTCCCAGTAATAATAAATCGGTAGCAGTTAGCAATGAGCATCCTGTGTGCAAAAACAGTGTGATCATATAACATATCCTTTGAAACCATGCACTGTCCAATTACGGTCTGCTTCTGACCATGTTGATAAGGGTATACATTAGTAATGAAGCTATAGAAAAACTGTATTTTAAAGGTTCACGGCTACATTTCCATTATTTCTTGTTAGATGACCATCTTCATTTTAATTTGCAGTATGAGCAGGTGAGGCTTGAAGTGCATTGTATATTGTGATGACAATATCCCAGTTATTGTATATTGAGAAGAAAATATTCACTCTGTCAGAGCAACTGTTTTTGGCTGTACAGTTCTATACAGTAAGTAACAGCTATGGCTAATAGACACATTACAATCACTTTACCTGATAAATCACCTACACATTAAACTGTATTCGACATAACCAATAATGGACATTTAACTAAAATGCACACATCTTTGTTGTTGGATATTTGGTATTTGAGATTGAATGGGTTCAATCAAATTGTCACTATAATGTGCAATCCATATGACAACACCAACATGCCCCTAAACAAAGTCTCTGGCAGAATTCAATGGCACTGTGGCCACACTGTGTGATCTGCATGGCTATATACAGTAGGCCTCATTAAAACTGAACCACAGCTACCATTTGTTCACTGGGACAAATAAACCTATTTACTTAATGGGTAACATAAAGAGTGCTTCTGAAACACAAAGCCAGGCAGAAGATGTGTGTACAGACAGACAGGTGAGGGAGGGAGCAGAAATAACCAACACCGAGGAAAAGGACTTCCTCCCCTGGCATGCCAGCCGCCGCCCACGCCACCGCCGGGGCTTCTGGGAAGGGGTGGTCTGGCCTCACTGACCAGCAGGCTGGCCAGGGTCCACCTCCTCATTGTCGTCATTGGTTACGGCGAAAGCCTGCGCTCTTCTCATCTCCCAGAAGGATTGTGTCTCATGGGAATGCTTTAGGGATAGGAGACATCAGACTCTTACTAAAGGCTGACAGCAAAATATAGAAATACATCATACAATGTTTTATGAGAATAAGCAATGCAGGCCTTGTTCTTTCTTTGGAGTGACCTTTAAAATATCATTGACAAACTTGCTCTATGTGCACTTATGGGTACTTATTGGAGAGAGAGAGTCAAGACAGTATGAAGAAAGTGCTAACCTGCAGATGGACATCCAGGAAACAATCAGGTGGGAGAGGCTAACAGTTCTGGACAGGAAGGGCACACAAACAGAGATGCATAAAGAGAGCAAGGAAGAGTTACACAACAACAGCGGTAGCCACAGCACACAGCACTGATAGAACAGCAGATCAACTACAGTACAACTGCTTCAGAAGTACAACAACATCAGAAGTTACAATACCAATGCAAACAGCACATAACAGAATAATAATTCATGCAAAGGCAGAGAGCACACATCCATGTAAAGTTTCAGGCCCTGACTCGGGATGGAGGATTTCTTACCGATGAGGACTGGTGATCCTGTGGCCGGTCCAGTTTGATACGGATATCTGACCCTTTACCCCCATCAGGTTTACCAGGACCTGGGTAATAAAACACGTGACCTGAATAGTGAAACTCCAGGATCAGGCTGCCCTATGTGAGACATATAGCCTTCTCTGATTCAACACGGCTATAAATCAGATATTCCTACATCATCAAACTGCCGAATGTTGACCTTAATTTAACCAGGTAGGTCATTTGTTTGGATCTATTAGGAAGACCTTCTCTTTTACAAACACGACCTGGCAAGCAACTGTAATTGACTATCCTCATATGTACCTTATGCCCTCTTTTATGTATATCCTCAATCTCCACCTTGCCCCCTAGTCCCCAGGGCCCTCTCTCTCTCTCTCTCTCCTCTCACCTGGCGAGCAGCCTCGGCTGGTGGTGCTCGTGCTGCTCATACTGTCCTCCAGCCATGTGCTGTAGGTTAACGAGTCCCGCTTGTGGGGCGTCCCCGCTGAAGACAGGCTCTCCTGGGGAACACATACATGCTGGCAGTTAGATGCATGGCAAAACACACACAAACATTAGCATACACACACACACACACACACACACACACACAGGCACACTCACCATGCCAGTGTCGTAGTCCTCCATGGCCTCTGTCTCATTCTCCTCCACCACACTGGCGAAGCTGCTGGCGTTGGAGGAGGAGCGGGAAAGGTCGTGACCCTCAGGGATAGACTGGGCCCTGTTGTTACAAAGAGCAAACCTACACCCTGAGTCAGCCTGCAACACTATGACAGGACCATGACTGGGTTATTGATACACCAATAGGACTATACAATGAGTTACACATACACTGTCTAGAGAAGATATACATATTTGATTTGGCGCAATGTACGACGGACATGTTTTCTGTTTGATCCCGCAGTATTCTTAAAGTTTGTGAATTTTGCAGCAAGACCGTATTTATTTTCAAATATTAGTTTGGTGAACCCTTTCTGTAATACCCAAGACCCGGAGACTAGCACTTTACCTGAGGGTGCGGCTTTGCCTGGTGGAGCTGACATTAACATTCTCGAGGCCATCAAGCTACTAACGTTACACTCGGAGTTAGTTGAAATGAAAACAGAGGTAGCTGCTACGATTGAGGTTTGAATACAAGAGATTTCTGATACTTTAAAAGCACATTTAACTATCCTGCGAAACGAGACCGTGTCAGCTATCACATCACTCAAAAAAACAACAGAGTTGCAGACTATGACGATTGCAGCACTGGAGACCTCCACTACCAGTGTCTCTGACCTGACTACCAACCTGGAGGCTGACGTGAAACGCCTGACTGCGGATCTGAAAAAGGTACAGGAGAGCTGTGTGAGCTTAGAAGGATTTTCTCCTGGCAGTAACCCGGAGACTAGTATCAGTCCCAGAGTCAGCAGAAATGCCTCGGATTTCGTCTCCGGGCTGCTGAAAGAGGTTCTCGCCATGGATGAGAAGCCCCTGATTGATCGTGCCCATTGGTCACTGCGGCCAAAGCCCCGGGATGGTGAGAGGCCCTGTGACATCATTCTTTCCATGAGAAGATGAAGATTCTCTGACGAGCCCGCAATACCACTCTGAGCTTTCAAGGACAGAGCTTCTCTATCTACCAGGACTACTCCCCCACTGTGTCCAGGCAGCGGACAGCTTTCAGGCCAAACAACTGCTACGGGACCATCCAGGTGTGAAGTACAGACTGCGATTCCCGGCCCGTCTATTGCTTTCTCATGATGGTAAAGACTACACCTTTCGATTCTCCACAGGAGGCTATGGCTCACATTCAACGTCACATCAAGAAGTCTTGAATATGCTCATAGAACAGAAACTGTTGTTCGCTAACTGTTGATAGTAAGTAAGTAGCCCACCTGTGGTATTCTTATGTTTAGTTATACCTGGACTATTCCTGTATAGTTCGGGAGTTGACGAACCCACTCAGGTTTATTTGATGTGATTTAATATTTTGGTCCAGTGTGCTTGGGTTTATGTAATTCCTTTGTTTCCATGCTGTCTCATTGACCTATTGAGTTAGTTTATGGATGGATGGGGGGGAGGAAGGAGGTTGAATTGTTTAGTTCTAATGCTGTCTTCTTTTTAGTTTATTTTTCTGTCATTTTTACAAGTATCTTACACTGTACATTATTGCTCTGAGACAAGTTATCCTGGGGCTTTTGGGTATTCATTGCTTTTCCACTCTACGCTCTAATGACAGGGTTGTATAACGGGAATGCTCAGGGTTGGCAAAATAATACCATCAAGTACATTCCGTGGAACATCAAAGGGGCTAACAGCCCTGTGAAACGTAAGAGGGAGCTGACACATTTAAAGGGTTTGAAGGCACATTTTGCATTTCTACAAGAGACTCAATTGAGGACTGGTGAGCAATGTAGGATTCACAGGGACTGGGTTGGTCAAGTGTTCCACTCTAACTTTCATAGTAAATCAAGAGGTACTGACATTTTGGATGATAAATGTACTCCCTTTGTAGCTTCTTTGTAGCTTCATAGTAACTGGTAAACAGTTTTCTACCCTTCTTGTTTTGGCTAGTGTTTATGCCCCAATTGGGATGATACAAGTTTATTTTCTACCTTTTTATCTGCTATACCCAATTTAGATTCCCATTTGTTGATTTTAGGGTGGGGGGGGGGGGGATTTCAACTGTACAATATCCCCAGTTCTTGACAAGTTCTCATGAAGAACTACATGCCCATCTAAATGTGCCCTACTTGTTCAATCTTTTCTGCAGAAATATGCTGTGTGTGAGGCCTAGCGTTTCCTACACCCTACAGATAGACAGAATTATTTTCATCAAACATACTCCCGCACTGATTACTTATTTTTGGACAAAACACTTCTGCCTAAATTTCAGAGGTGTTCTTATGAGAGTATTGTTATTTCTGACCATTCACCATTACTGCTTGAGCTAGAGTTACCCCAGTAAACTCCTATGTGTTATCGATGGTGTCGTAACTCCATTTTACTCTCAGATAAGGAGTTTGTCAATTTGATTTCTGCTGAAAACCCCAGGTATGTACGGCTCTTCTATATGGGAGTCCCTCAAAGCATACCTACGTGGCCAAATTATTTATTTTACAGCCAAGAAAAACAAAGCTCACTCTCAGCGGCTTCGAGATGTGAGCGAAGCCACATTGGATGTATGCTACAGATCCTTCCTCTGACCTATATAAAGAACACCAGCTACTCCAATCTGGATTTGACAAGGTCTCTACCAGACAAGCTGAACAATTACTTTACATTTTTCTCTGATATATATGGCACTGTAATAGAGCCGTCTCCCCTTACAGACCTTTTTGGAGTACTGCCCATAGGTACCCCCCTGTCAAGAATTCCGTCAGTGTTGCTCTTACTCTTTAGCTAGACGGCTAATACTACAGAACTGGAAGATGGCAGCTCCCCCATCTTATTAATATTGGGTGGGAGATGTGTTGTGCTCTCTGAATTTATTTATTTTTCAATTCAACACACGTGGAAACTCCAAACTGTTTAATGATGCTTGTGCTTCATTCCGGTCTTACTTTGAACAGTCCACCCTCAGATGGCATTCTTATAAAAACAAAAACAAGTCTGTATTTGACCCCCCTCTGACTTACTGGTTGGAGGAGCATTTCATTGTGTTTATGGGGGGGAGGACATTGAGGTTGGTGATGTGCCTATTGATTCTTATTGAACGTGACTTATGCATGCCTTATTCCTCTTGCCCTGTCAGAGCCTAAAATGTGAGCTTGTATTTCCCTGTTTTTTAATATGTTTACACTTACCTTGTATAAAAAATAAGAAAAACCATCCAGTGGATGGTCAGTCTATGGCCATTACTGTCTGTGAGTGTGAGTGGTTGCATTACTCCACCCCTAATAGGCTGCTGGAAATCTGTCCTTTGGTCTGGAGTCCAAATTGCAGACGTTTGGTTCCAACCGCCGTGTCTTTGTGTGACGGGGTGTGGGTGAACGGGTGAACGGATGATCTCTGCATGTGCATTTCCCACCGTAAAGCATGGAGGAGGAGGTGTTATGGTGTTTGGGATGAGTTGGACCGCAGAGCCAATAAGTGCTCAGCATGTGTGGGAACTCCTTCAAGACTATTGGAAAAGCATTCCAGGTGAAGCTGGTTTGAGAGAATGCCAAGAGTGTGCAAAGCTCTCATCAAGGCAAAGTTACTACATGACTCCATATGTGTTATTCCATATGTGTTATTCCATAGTTTTAATGTATTCACTACTATTCTACAATGTAGCAAATAAAAATAAAGAAAACCCTTGAATGAGTAGGTGTTCTAAAACTTTTGACCGGTAGCGTAATTATTTCTTATTTTTGGGGTTTTCAAGTTGAGTAAATTATTTATATTGTTTATTGTGTTGTCTTATTATGTGTGTAAAACTGAAAAAACAGAGTTTAAAAAATGATGTACATATTTGAGGTTTCTTTGGGGTACCTAGATCACATTGTCCTGGTGATGTTGAACTTTCATGTTGATATGACGATTACATTTGAACGTGAATGATCATATTGGCCTATATCTGTGATTGCATCTACTCACATGTTCTTTGTGGTGAGCACCTCTGGTGAGCTCTGATTGGAGGAGTTCTCAGACTTGGGGTCCTGAGTCGCGTGGCCACTGTCAGGTGTCTTCTGTGTGCCAGGTAAACATTCCCTGCTGCTGAGGGGGGAGGGAACAATGCTGAATAAGAAGGGCAGGAGGGTACATACCAACAAAGCAACAGGGCACTGGACACAAATACAGGGACGTGGTATCAGAGAGAAACATAGAGGCATAGTCACTAACATATCAACATCATGTTTACAATATTCACGAGTTCACACTGACATTTTCTCGTGGACTTCCTGGATGTTCTCGATGCCGATGGCACTGCTGCGCCTGGAGCTGAAGGGACCAGACTTCTTCCTGGTTGGACTCTTCCCAGGGATGATCAGAGACTGATAGGGCAGGGGTAAAACCAGTGAGAACCATGACATCCCTTCTATCACAATAACAGCCTATCAATAGCCCAACATGGCATCTGTGTCTACTGTTAACAGCTAAGCTTATTGCACCATTATGAGCTGTTCCATTTTTCTGTTAATGCTATTATGTTAGGTGCTATTATATATCATCACTTGTATTTTCAAAATGCCGTAGCTTTTAAGGTACAGGATCATCGTTGAACTAAATAGTGAGAGTATAGGCCATCTACACAGGAAGAATACAAGAGAGTTCATGATTATCATCAGACTACAGAGTAATGGTACTTGGAGTTGAAGCTAACACAGATAAGACGACGTTAGAATATTAGGTTTAGCGTCAAGCCCCAGTGTGACTCAACTAGACTAGTGAGAGCAGAGCAGAGCATGAGATGAAAGATGGATTCTAGCACTCCAGGGCTTACCACTAAAATGTGCTTTCTGACTGAACGCTTTGTTCACTCAATCTCCCTTTGTAAGCTTTCAAAATAAGGACTTGAAAAATAGCTTTTATCTAATGTGAGCTTCAAAGAGCTTGAGGATCATTTCAGTTCTTTTGGGGGGGGGGTTCTCTAAACCATAAATATTCATAGCTTTAAACAAATGGAGAATTAGCTAAACCAGAATTACATGTTGAGCGATACGTGTGGAGAGTACAGAGGGGGAACACACAATACAATGTAACGTCAAAACAAGGAAATATGCAAGACAACACAGACCAGTGAGGTGAGGGCCAAGGGGAGGTGCTACAGCATCAAACTGACCACTTGTCTTTTATGGAGTGATACAAAACCTTATTTGTGCTAGCGTTGTGTCTTCATCTGATGTTACATGGATCAAAGACTAATGTAAAGTGTGTGATGTAGTTCAAACAGTTGAAAGAGACAAGAAACTTCACTTGTTTCGGTAAAACTATAGCTTAAAAATACTGTATGTGTACAATACTTTATAGATGCAATCTCCTGCTAAGAAAGGCATACATTTCATTAGACGAGGAGTCGTCCTTTTGCATTGATGGAGTGTTTGCCCTGGAATCCGAATGTTATGGTTCATTGATCAACCACAGGAAAAGTGTTTGGTCACGATGTGGTGGAGTTAAGTAGAGAAAAAAGAGACAGAGGGGAAGAGTAGTAAGGAGGAAGTAGATATAATTAGATAT
>NC_143037.1:49457500-49462500 GCF_057628025.1 Oncorhynchus mykiss | reverse complement strand
GGTCTGGTTATATTACTGGACATAGCTAAGTAGCATCAGTAACGAGGAGAATACGTAGACATAACTTGATGGTCTGGTTATATTACTGGACATAGCTAAGTAGCATCAGTAATGAAGAGAATAAGTAGACATAACTTGATGGTCTGGTTATATTACTGGACATAGCTAAGTAGCATCAGTAATGAGGAGAATAAGTAGACATAACTTGATGGTCTGGTTATATTACTGGACATAGCTAAGTAGAATCAGTAATGAGGAGAATAAGTAGACATAACTTGATGGTCTGGTTATATTACTGGACATAGCTAAGTAGCATCAGTAATGAGGAGAATACGTAGACGGTGGACAAAAGCAAAGTGGTGAATTAATGGTTTTGCAGAGAGAAAAAGGATGATGAAGAGGACTGGGACGAAGATGAAGACAAAGAGGAAGATGCGGCGGTATGTACCGAAATATTGTTTCAGGGGACCAACACAGTACAATATTTTCTACAGCAGCTATCCTTATCTAACCGATAATGGTTTAGAAGGAGTGTCTGTGCTCCTCAGTGTTTTAAAAATAAAAGAGAATCTTATGTTTGCATTTCTTTTTTGCTCGCTCTTTTCTTGTGCAGAATGAGATGGATGACTGGGAGGAGAATGAGGAGTTGAGAGCCATCGAGGGTCTGGAGGGTAAGTGTCGTTCCGTACACCTCAGAAGGGTTCTCGTCAGACTGTGTGACACATGGATTGCTCTCTAAATCGACTGATCTGATCAACTCCCCTCTCTAGGAATCATGCCTGTGAAGCCTGAATCCGCTCCAAAAGAGAAGATTGAACCCATTCCAGATGGGAGCTCCTTCTTCATTCTTGGAAAAAGAAACTGGTAAGTCAAAGCCATGGAGCCCTATGGACCCTGGTCAAAAGTAATGCACTATATAGGGAATTGTGTGCCATTTCAGAGCACCCATATCACTTGCATCGTCTCTCCTCTCCCTTCAGCCTCCGAGTGGCCTGTCACAACCTCATCCACCACTCCTACTTCACCAACCTCATCCTCGTCTTCATCATCGCCAGTAGTATTTCTCTGGCCGCTGAGGATCCAATCAGAGCTCACTCTTTTAGGAACAACGTACGGCAACATTTTAAAAATAAATCCCTCTCGATATCTACTCAGCCAACTGTCAGTCCCGCCCTCACAACCAAGCACTACCTAGCGCCCAATCAACATCTATAGTCTATAACCGGCATTCAAAACTACCGTTCACACTCTCACTCAACTACCGTAAATCTACCCTCACTGCTCAATGGTTTCAACCAAAACTACTGTTCTCATACTCACCTTACTTACAATGCCCACCGGGGTTGGGTTAAATGCAGAAGACACATTTCAGTTGAATGCATTCAGTTGTACTACTGACTAGGTATCCCCCCTTTCCCTTTCCACCACCAAATAGTGTTTCTGAATTGTTGCCATGATGCTGACGTAGGATATCTTCTATATCTTCAGATGCTTGGCTACGCTGATTATGCGTTCACCTCCATATTCACTGTGGAAATCATACTGAAGGTAAAATGTGACCAGATATGCAGATGAAATGGGTCAAGCACTTTTGGGATCATACTACGTTTTGGAATGTTACTTCATTGTGAATTGACAATGATCTGCATAGGTTATCTTTCCTTCAGGCAGTAGATCTATGTCTATCTATAAACATATATGGGAGTGCACATGGCAGTGTAAATAGCATTTAGAATCCCTCTTAACGCTTGTGATTTTTCTCCCTCTCCAGGTGACGGTTTTTGGTGCGTTCCTTCATCCTGGTTCCTTCTGTAGGAATGCCTTCAACCTCCTGGACCTTTTGGTTGTCAGTGTGTCTCTCGCGTCCTTCTTCCTCCAGTGAGTACCTGTCGGGATGTTATCCAAGTGGGCTCGGACCTCAGGCGCATAGCTGAAAAGCTTGTGCCTGAAGTCGAGCAGGAGGCCCATTGACAGTATGGTACAACCATTTTCAACCAACCTTTACTTAGCGGTACTGTCTTCGTTATTCTCATAAACTTCTGTTTCCATTTGCAGTTGGAACTCCAGAAACCAGAGAATAGATATTAAATTCACTTTTTGTAGAGAGTGAGAAATGGCCTCTCACATGTGTAAATCTTTGTTTGTGTTGTTTGGATCGCACTGTGTGACGCCTTATTCTACATGTGGCTGTTTCGCTTACAAATGACTAGTTCCTGCTAAGCTGTTGTGAAATGCCTGATGTCTGGCAGCTGAAATGGTAAGGAAGCTCCTCATGCAGCACAGACATTTCAGTTCATATTTTTCTGAATATTCTCAGCTTTTTGGATTCCAGTTGCAACTGTGAACAGAAGTTTGTAAGACACTGGTGTCTTCTGAATCAAGAATGAAGAAAGTATCGCCAAGTAAATGTTGGTTGAAAACAACTGTACCAAGACTAGTGGACCATCGACTCAAAGGCCATCACAAGCTAGTTAGCTAGCTATACAGATGAATGTAAGATTTGATCAGCTATCGGTGTGTGTGTGTGTGTGTGTGTGTGTGTGTGTGTGTGTGTGTGTGTGTATGTGTGTGTGTGTGTGTGTGTGTGTGTGTGTGTGTGTGTGTGTGTGTGTGTGTGTGTGTGTGTGTGTGTGTGTGTGCGTGCGCGCGTATTGTTATGTATACTGTATTTTTTGTATCTTACGAAATACATACTCTGGCTACACAATACATTTCCCATTTGCAAAGACAATACATTTTGAATTGAATTGGTTCTGTCCTAAAAGGGACATTGGAAGGATGATGAACTGCCGTTCCTTTCCAGGTCAATGGACAGTATTGGCCATGGTTAAATAGACATAATACTGTAACAGCACTCTCTGCAGGTCAGACAAGAAAAGTGCTGTGTGGATCATTCCAACACTCGTATCTGCTTCTCCTATACTCTCAGTTCCAGCGCTATCTCTGTGGTCAAGATTTTCAGGGTACTCAAAGTGCTCAGGCCTCTTCGAGCAATCAACAGAGCCAAGGGACTCAAGGTAATCATTTGACCACTTTAACCACCTCTCTCTCTTTCTCTCTCTCTCTCAATTGAATTCAAAGGGCTTTATTGGCATGGGAAACACACGTTTGCATTGCCAAAGCAAATGGAATAGACAATTAACAAAAGGGAAACAAACAAGGGGAACATGAGTAACAAACGTTTTAAAAGAATGTAGACATTTCAAATGTTACATTATTGGCTATGTACGGTGTTGTAACAATGTGCAAGTAGTTCAATTATGAAAGGGAGAACAAATAAACAGATAAATATAGGCTGTATTTACAATGTTGTTTGTACTCCACTGGTTGCCCCTTTCTCATGGAAACGGGCCACAAATCTTTCTGCTGTGATTGCACACTGCAGTATTTCGCCTAACAGATATGGGAGTTTATCAATGTTTGATTTATTTTCAAATTCTTTGTTGGTCTGTGTGACCTGTGAGAAATATGTGTCTCTAATGTGGTCATACATTTGACAGGAAGTTAGAAAGTGCAGCTCAGTCTCCACCTCAATTTGAGGAGAGAAGGCAAATAGTTTGTCTTCCTATGGCGGCTTCTCTCAATGGCAAGGCTATGCTCACTGAGTCTGTACATAGTCAATGATTTTCTTAGTTTGGGGTCAGTCACAGGGGTCAGGTATTCTGCCACTGTGTACTCTCTGTTTAGGGCCAGATAGCATTACAATTTGCTCCGTTTTTTTGTTTGATTCTTTCCAGTGTACCAAATAGTTATCATTTTGCTTTCTTATCATTTGGTTGTGTCTAAATGTGTTTCTATCCTGGGGTCTGTTTGTGTTTGTGAACAGAGCCCCAGGACCAGCTGGCTTAAAGGACTCTTCTCTAGGTTTATCTCTCTGTAAGTGAGGGCTTTGTGGTGGAATGTGTGGGCATTGCTTCCTTTTAGGTGGTTGTAGAATTGAACAGCTCTTTTCTGGATGTTGATAACTAGTGGCTATAGTCCTAAATCTGATCTGCATGCATTTTTTGAGGTTTTGCGTTGTACACAAAGTATATTTTTTGCAGAATTCTGCAGGCAATCTCTCAATTAGGTGTTGGTCCCATTTTGTGAATTCTTGGTTGGTGAGTGGACCCCAAACCTTACAACCATAAAAGGCAATGGGTTCGATAACTGCTTTAAGTATTTTTTGCCAGATCCTAATTGGGGTGTTGAGTTTTATATTCCTTTGGATGGCATAGAAGGCCCTTCTTGCAAAGATCGCTCACAGCCTTATGGAAGTTACCTGTGGTGTTGATGTTTAGGCTGAGGTAGGTGTAATTATTTGTGTGCTCTAGGGCAACAGTGTCTAGATAGAATTTGTATTTGCTGTCTTTGCTACTGGACCTTTTTTGGAACAGCATTATTTTTGTCTTATTGAGACTCACTGTCAGGGCCCAAGTCTGACAGAATCTGTGCAGAAGATCTAGGTGCTGCAGTAGGCCCTCCTTGGTTGGGGACAGAAGCACCAGATCATCTGCAAACAGTAGACATTTGATTTCTGAGTTCAGTAGGGTGAGGCCTGTTCTAGTGCCCTCTCCAATTCATTGATATATATGTTGAAGAGGATGGGGCTCAAGCTGCATCCCAGTCTCAGCCCACGGCCCTGGGGAAAGAAATCGGTGTGTTTATTGCCAATTTTTACTGCACACTTGTTTGTGTACATTGATTTTATAATGTTATATACTCCCCCCCCCAACACTGATTTCCATCAATTTGTATAGCAGACCCTGTTGCCAAATTGAGTATAACACTTTTTTGAAATCTACAAAGCATGAGAAGACTTTTGTTTGCTTTTGTTTTGCTTTGATTGTTTGTCAACAATTGTGTGCAGGGTGTACACATGGTCTGTCGTATGGTATTTTGGTAAGAAGCCAATTTGACATTTGCTCAGGACATTGTTTTCACTGAGGAAATGTCTGAGTCTTCTGTTGATGATACTCCTGGGGATTTTTCAGAGTTTTCTGCTGACCCATATTCCACTG
>NC_143037.1:49350000-49455000 GCF_057628025.1 Oncorhynchus mykiss | reverse complement strand
CCATGCATGAGTACATACGATGACTATCTGTTTATTCAGTAAAGCTGTTGTTCTTGTGTAAATATCTCTTATTATAAACTCGTAGGCTGCTGTACAAGGCCATCGACGCCAATGCTGCGAACCACGGCCCTATCTACAACTACCGTGTGGAAATCTCCATATTCTTCATCATCTACATCATCATCATCGCCTTCTTCATGATGAACATCTTCGTGGGCTTCGTCATCATCACGTTCCGTGAACAGGGAGAATCGGAGTTCAAAAACTGCGAACTGAACAAAAATCAAGTTAGTTGTTTTCCTTGAATAACTTATTACGACACTCATCATAATCACAAAGCTACTGTACCTTATTATCATGTGAAAGCCCTTCAGTCTACTGATATTGCGAGTTTTCACTTCACTTCCCACCTTCCCTGTGTCTCCTGTCCTGCCCTCCACAGAGACAGTGCGTGCAGTACGCTCTGAAAGCCAAGCCCATCAAGATCTACATTCCCAGAAACCCGTCCCAGCTGAAGTTCTGGAAGATCATCGCCTCCAGCCAGTTTGAGTACATCATGTTTGTCTTAATTCTTCTCAACACCCTCACCTTGGCTGTGCAGGTACAATAATCATAATGTACACATCATGTGTATTACAACAGGAATAAGATTGTAAATCGTTTTTCTAGAAAATGATTGGAAATATTTTACATAGTTTATCACGAGGAAGATAAATTCAAATTCAAGTAAATTAATGTCCTCTCCCTGCAGCATTATGAGCAGTCTAAAATATTCAACTCTGTGATGGACATCCTCAACTTGATCTTCACAGCCCTATTTACCATAGAGATGATCATCAAGCTACTGGCTCTCAGAACACATGTGAGTTCAACAGGCGTTCACTGGACACATGTTGATATAAATACTGTGTTTTAATGTTCTGATGTTCCAATACCATGTTCAAATTTTTGTAAATATTTTAACTAGGCAAGTCAGTTAAGAACAAATTCTTATTTTCAATGACGGCCTAGGAACAGTGGGTTAACTGCCTGTTCAGTGGCAGAATGGCAGATTTGTACCTTGTCAGCTCGGGGATTTGAACTTGCAACCTTTCTAGTTACTAGTCCAACGCTCTAACCACTAGGCTACCCTGCCGCCCCACGTTAATGTTCCGATACCACGCTCTAATGTTCCAATACCACGTTCTAATGTTCCATACTATTGACGGTCTTTGTGTGTGTCTGTGTATCCAGCAATATTTCATCGATGCCTGGAACTCCTTCGACGCTCTGATCGTTGTGGGCAGTGTGCTAGACATCGTGGTCTCGGAGCTCAGTGTGAGTACTCTCTCTGTCTCTCCTTTAGCTGCTTCATGTTTCCTCATCTCTTCCATCTTCAACCCTTCTCTTTACTTCAGGGAAACGTGATACTTAGAAAAGGCTTGCAATATAGGCCTGCAAAACGGTTTGTGTACAGTTATTCATTGTAACATCTCTGTCTAACAAACACATAGCTTTATAAAGCGCTTGTGTGTGTTCTGTCAAATACTAAATGATATCTTATGTATATTTTCTGTTTTCTTCCTTGTCTCTGGTATCTTTGAAACTTCTCATCAATCCAGGGAGGGGACGAGGATGTTGAAGTAAGACCACAACAGGAAAAACAAGTATCTCTCTCTCTCTTTCTTTCTCTCTCTTTCTCTCTTTCTTTATCTCTGTCACTATCTGTCCCTCTCTCTCTCATTTGAAAAAAGTATCGTATTTCCTTTCCCCTGTCTATCCATGAATAGTGTGGAAACAAGCAGCTGTTCTCTAAACCTCTGTGTTTCTCTCCAGGCAATCGAGGCCGCAGCCCAAGCTGCGGCTGTAGCCGTACCCGGAGCACCGCCCGTGGCCAAGAAGGAAAGCGGAAAAGTGTCCATCACATTCTTTCGTTTGTTCCGAGTCTTGCGATTGGTCAAGCTGCTCAGCAAAGGGGAGGGCATTCGAACCCTTCTCTGGACTTTTGTCAAGTCCCTCCAGGTCAGTGCTAGGTTCAAACAGATGTCAAGACACACAGACAGAGACAGACACACACTGGTGTATAATTTATATTTGTTAAAGAAAATGTATGTCTATACATCCCCCTCGTTCACAGGCCTTGCCATATGTCGGTCTACTTATTGCAATGATTTTCTTCATCTACGCTGTGATCGGCATGCAGGTGGGTCTCCTTCCATTCATTGTATCCCTTTCTTAAGTCTTTAAAATGCAGCTGGTGACAATATGACCTATGCTCTAACCTTTTGCAGACATTTGGAAAGATTGCTATAGATGACAACTCACATATCAACAGGAACAACAACTTCCAGACCTTCTTCATGTCTGTCCTGCTGCTCTTCAGGTGAGTTTTGCAGGACAAAGAGGTAAATAGTAGATAGTTAGAAGCTCAACCACAGTCTATGTTTCTCCCCCAGCTCTCCACTTCCATTTCTGCTCTTATTTTTCTCTCCTCTTCAACCTTTCATCTCCTCTCCTCTCCTCTCCTCTCCTCTCCTCTCCTCTCCTCTCCTCTCCTCTCTTCTCCTCTCCTCTTTTCTTCCTCCTGTATCTCCTCTCCTCTCCCCTTCCTCCTGTGTCTTCTCTCCTCTTCCTCCTGTGTCAACTTTCCTTTCCTTAGTCCTAACGTGTGTTCTTCTTGCAGGTGTGCCACCGGAGAGCAGTGGCAGGAGATCATGTTGGCAGCGTTGCCAGGGAGACCCTGTGACCCCGAGTCAGACTTTGAGCCCGGGGATGACAACATGTGCGGCAGCAACCTGGCTTACATCTACTTCATCAGCTTCTTCATGCTCTGCGCTTTCCTGGTGAGACAACTGTTTGTGAGAGGTGTCTTTTGCCAAAGAGAAATTCATCTCAATGAGACCAACTTGTGTACATAAAGGTTCATTAAAAAAATGTTGATTGCAGCCAATTTGAAGCAGATCAGCTGTGATTGATACACTCTGTGTTCCTCTTCTCAGATCATTAACTTGTTCATTGCTGTCATCATGGACAACTTTGAGTACCTGACCAGAGATTGGACCGTACTGGGTACTCATCACCTGGACGAGTTCAAACGAGTCTGGTCGGATTATGACCCAGAGGCGACGTAAGAGATCTCTCTATTGTTTTTTAGATTTTTCTTTTCAAATTGAAAAAGGATCAATGGGATATGGCCTTTATTCAGGAAACCCGTTCTGTATCTCTGTCCTCTATCTTCCTTTTACTTCTTACTCTCTTCTCGTCCATCCCTTTCCCCCATTTGGTCCTTTAATTGTGCTGTTTTTGTCTGTATTGCAGGGGTCGAATCAAACATATCGATGTGGTCACTATGCTGCGCAGGATCCAGCCACCCCTTGGTTTTGGCAAACTGTGCCCCCATCGTGTGGCCTGCAAGGTAGGGCAGATCACATTTTAATGTTAAAGGTTGAATAAATTAAATTATAATAAACGTATTAACTTCTAATATTTATATAATTGAATGTTTGATATATGTCAGATATTGTGCAGTGAATATTGACTCTATTTCATCTGCTTGCTTGTCTTGTTAGAGGCTGGTTGCTATGAACGTGCCGCTGCACAGCGACGGGACAGTCACCTTCAATGCCACCCTGTTTGCGCTGGTCAGAACCTCACTCAAGATCAAGACCGAGGGTCAGTCACATACACAGAGTGTATCATTCACACATTATTATTTAGTGCAGTGGTGCTTGGGGCCTTTACTCCTATGTTTTTAAAGGTATTGTGTGTCTCCACTAGGGCCTGTTGACCAGGACAACGAGGAGCTCAGGGCCATCATTAAAAAGATATGGAAGCGCACAAAGCCCAAGCTCCTTGAAGAGGTCATTCCACCCCCTAGAGGTAAACCATAGGAGGTGCCATTTCAGCCAACTAGACAGATGTATTACCGTATGCTACCGTATAACCACACAGACCACTCTAATGGTAGTTTATGCATTTCACAGAAATAAGTTACAGAAACACAGGTTTATTTCTGTATCTCCCTATTGTCTGTGTTTTTTTCTCTTTTAGTTCGTCTCTATCACTTTCCCATTTGCCTCCTCCCTTTGTTTAAGATGTATTTTTTTCCCTGTTCTCCTCCTCTGTTGCGATTCTTCCTGACTCAGGGGAAGAGGTGACTTGTGGGAAGTTCTATGCCAGCTTCCTGATCCAGGACTACTTTAAAAAGTTCCGCAAGAGGAAGGAGCGGGAGAGGAAGAAGAAGGGAAAAGACAAGAAAGACTCACTCCAGGTATACCAGTTACCTGTTAACATGTTGTGGTAAACCGCGGGGTGTTGGGTTGAGCGTGCAGAGATTGACACAGAGACAGGGAGGCATTGGTCCATTAAAACCTGTTGCGACTCTAGGGGGAGTATTTTCATTTTTGGAAAAAAACGTTCCCGTTTTAAACGGGATATTTAGTCAGGACAAGATGCTAGAATATGCATATAATTGACAGCTTAGGATAGAAAACACTAACGTTTCCAAAACTGTAAAGACATTGTCTGTGAGTATAACAGAACTGATGTTTCAGGTGAAAGCCTGAGAAAAATCCAATCATGAAGTGCCCCATATTTTGAAAGCGCTACGTTCCAATGAGTCCCTATTGAGCTGTGAATGTGCTATCAACCAGATCACGCTTTCTACGTATTCCCCAAGGTGTCTACAGCATGGTGACGTAGTTTTACGCAATCATGTTGAAGAATAGCCGTAGGCGGCTACATTGCGCAAGTGGTCACCTGATGCCCCCAGAGAGATTCTCGTGTAAAATACAGAGGTAGCCATTACTCCGATCGGTCCTACTGAAAAACGAATTGCCCCGACGGATATATTATCGAATAGATATTTGAAAAACACCTTGAGGATTGATTATAAACAACGTTTGCCATGTTTCTGTCGATATTATGGAGCTAATTTGGAATATTTTTCACCGTTTTCGTGACTGCAATTTCCAGTCAGTAGAGGTTTTAAAACAACTTCACTAATACAGAAAATAAACATAAAGAAAATCACTGAGGTTTGGCTCGGTCCTTTTTCTCTCCTTTCGCTTGTTGTCGGTCTCTCCCCGTTCTCTCTTGTGGTGTGCCACCGTGCTCCTATTATTTGACCTCCTTTAATTTGGCACTTTCCTCTAAGTGATCAGGTTGATGATCAGGGTGAACTTCCTCCCAAGGAGGTAATACTTGAGGGTGTGCGAACACAGCGCATCCTTCAGGGCCTGGAACGCTGCCTCTGTGTCCTCCGTCCATCGCACCATCTCGGGTAGTCATGCCTTTGTTAAGTCTGTGAGGGGAGAAGCTATTGCGGCAAAGTTAGGTACAAATCTACAAATCTACTGTAGTACTCTGCTAACCCCAGGAATGACTTCACCTGGCTTTTGGTTCAGGGGACCGGCCATTCCCTAATGGCAGCGATTTTTTTCCCCCTCCCGATTTGATAGCCCAGGTACTCCACCTCGGTGTAGCCCAGCTTGCAATTGTGTAGGTTCGCGGTCAGACCTGCATCCCTTAGCGCATCAACCATGGCCTGCAACCTACCCAGATGTGACTCCCAACTGTCACTGTGCACAATTATATCATCCAGATAAGCAGCTGCGTACTCACTGTGCGGCCGCAGGACGCGGTCCATGAGTCACTGAAAGGTCGCTGGTGCCCCGTGGAGCCTGAAAAGCAGAACCCGGTAGTGGTATAGCCCCCCGGGGTGGAGAAGGCAGTCTTCTCCCGGGAGGCTGCTGCCAGTGGCACCTGCCAGATGGGGTGTGCATCGAACTTACTGACCTCGTTCAGGCTCCAGAAGTCATTACCAAAGAGGACGGTTCGGTCCGATTTCGGAACCAACACTATGAGGCTAGACCACTCATTGTTTGATTCCTCCAGTACCCCCACTCCAGTACCCAGCATTGTTGTCACTTCGCACTGGACCGCCAACCTCCGGGCTTCTGGTATCCGGTATGGCCGTTTACGCACTTTTTCTCCCAAACGGGTGTGGATATGATGTTCCACGAGAGCCGTGTGCCCCGGCACCTCGGGGGAAACACGGCCGTATTCTGCTGGACCAACTCTCTGCGCTCTTGTCATTGGGTCGGGCTGAGGTCTTCCCCCATTGCAACTTCGACCGAGGGCGGGCCCTGCTGTGGCCGGGTCCATGTTACGCACAGCACCTCGCGTGCGTACCATTTCTTCAGTAAGTTCACATGTTAAAGCTGGAGGGGTTTTCTCCGCCCCGGTTGGCGGACCTTATAGTTGACGTCACCTACCCGCTCAACGATGTCGTAGGGCCCATGCCACATAGCCAGGAATTTACTCTCCATTGTAGGGATCAGCACCAAGACCTTCTCACCTGGTTGGAACTCTTGTGGTTGGGCCCCCCGGTTGTAGACACGCTCCTGGGCCATGTGCTCTCTCACCACTGGCCAAATCGCCGTCATCCTCTCCCTCATCTCCTCCACATGTTCTACTACGCTGTGAAGGGGGGTCGGCTGCTCTTCCCAGACCTCCTTGGCAAAGTCCAGCAGCCCGCAGGGCCGACGGCATACAGGAGCTCAAAGGGGGAGAACCCTGTGCATGCTTGGGGTACGTCGCGCACTGAAAATATCAGGTGGGGCAGCAGCTGGTCCCAGTTCCTCCCATCTTTCTCGATGACCTTATTCAGCATCTGTTTTAGGGTCTTATTGAAGAGTTCCGCTAGCCCGTCTGTTTGTGGATGGTACACACTGGTCCTCACCTGTTTTATTCGTAACAGATTACATCACACGAGACATGAACGCGGTGCCCTGGTCCTTCAGGATTTCCCGTGGAATTACCCACCCTGCTAAATAAATGGAAGAGCTCCCGTGACTTACCTTTTGATGCATAACAAATCAAATCAAATCAAATGTATTTATATAGCCATTCGTACATCAGCTGATATCTCAAAGTGCTGTACAGAAACCCAGCCTAAAACCCCAAACAGCAAGCAATGCAGGTGTAGAAGCATGGTGGCTAGGAAAAACTCCCTAGAAAGGCCAAAACCTAGGAAGAAACCTAGAGAGGAACCAGGCTATGTGGGGTGGCCAGTCCTCTTCTGGCTGTGCCGGGTGGAGATTATAACAGAACATGGCCAAGATGTTCAAATGTTCATAAATGACCAGCATGGTCAAATAATAATACTAATCACAGGAAGAACAGTTGAAACTGGAGCAGCAGCACGGCCAGGTGAACTGGGGACAGCAAGGAGTCATCATTCCAGGTAGTCCTGAGGCATGGTCCTAGGGCTCAGGTCCTCCGAGAGAGAGAAAGAAAGAGCGAATTAGAGAGAGTATACTTAAATTCACACAGGACACCGAATAGGAGAGGAGAAGTACTCCTGATATAACAAACTAACCCTAGCCCCCCGACACATAAACTACTGCAGCATAAATACTGGAGGCTGAGACAGGAGGGGTCAGGAGACACTGTGGCCCCATCCGATGATACCCCCAGATAGGGCCAAACATATAACCCCATCCACTTTGCCAAAGCACAGCCCTCACACCACTAGAGGGATATCTTCAACTACCAACTACCAGCCAAAGATCTCCGCCACGGCACCGCCCAAGGGGGGGTGCCAACCCAGACAGGAAGATCACATCAGTGACTCAACCCACTCAAGTGACGCACCCCTCCTAGGGACGGCATGAAAGAGCACCAGTAAGCCAGTGACTCAGCCCCTGTAATAGGGTTAGAGGCAGAGAATCCCAGTGGAAAGAGGGGAACCGGCCAGGCAGAGACAGCAAGGGTGGTTAGTTGCTCCAGAGCCTTTCCATTCACCTTTACACTCCTGGGCCAGACTACACTCAATCATATGACCCACTGAAGAGATGAGTCTTCAGTAAAGACTTAAAGGTTGAGACCGAGTTTGCGTCTCTCACATGGGTAGGCAGACCATTCGGGATTGCCTCAGGACACTGGGTGGCGTAATCCATGACTACCAGGATGTATTGGTGTCTCCTTGCGGTCTTCACCAATGGACCCACCAGATCCATTGCCACCCGCTCGAATGGCACTCCTATAATGGGCAAGTGAACCAAAGGGTTTTGATAATGCACCCTCGGAGCTGTGATTTGGCACTCCGGGCAACTAAGGCAGTAGTCCTCCACGGCGTGCTTGACTCCAGTCCAGTGGAACCAGTTCCCGATCCGCTCCCTGATTTTCTCCATCTCCAGGTGTGCCCCAAGCAAGTGGGTGTTAGCAAGCTGCAACACAGTCCTAACATACTGGCTGGGTATGAGTAACAAGTCTTTTGTCTCCCCATTATGCTTTACTACCTGATACAATAAATTCTGCTTGATTGCGAAGTGGGGTGTTGGGGAATAATCATAATTGGTTGGTAACATAGGTAAGATGTTTTATATTCATCATATGTTTGTAAGTTACTTCTCATCAGAATGTTATTTTTGTATAATACTGTGGCGGGGTTGCAGTATCTGTTCTATGTCAAGATGTTGCTTGGGCCGGAGAGAGGGGAGAGGTCAAGGTGTCATCATGTGTAAACATATCTTTTGCTCCACTGTGTCTGTGTGCCAGTCACTCCCTACTTTTCCCATCGGGGAGAGGAGGATGGCAGTGTCTGGAATCATTCTATGCTCCCTCTTTTGTTGCTCCTATCTTAACCTATAGCCTCACTCTCCTCTCCGTGAGCTTGTCCAGGATTGGTTGTATTTAGAATTGGTTGTATCTAAATGACAATTTGATATATATCATAGGGTGGGGGTAATGTCTTGGTAGTATTTTGTACCAAGGACGAAATAAGAGCTTTGTTTAGGAGACCAAACTGAACGATAATTTATAGACAACTCTGTCTGGCTAGAGGATATTCCTCTCTGAAGTAAAGTCTTTCTTTGTGTAAGTTCCTAAGACCTGTGGTTTGTCATGTCGTCTGGGGGGGGGGGGTGGATTTTTGCTATAAAGGATCCCATTTGCCATTACGTTTGAGTCGCTCATAATTTGCAGCCTGATCAGTGTTCAAATCAAAGTAGGCCTTCTGGGCCTTCCCAGAGAGGTAGGGTGCCAACAGGCTAATCCACTTGGGCTTGGGCCATCCTTCCCTCTGTGCCGTCCTCTCGAAGGTGCACAAATACGACTCCACGTCACCTTCTTTCGAGCCAGACTCCTGAGCCCTCCCAACCTTCAACTGGGCTACCTCCGCTACCAGTCTGCGGTTTTGTTGGTGCTGCTCCTCCAGTGCTTGCTCCTGGAGAGCCTGTTGCTTCTGCTGGCTGAGGATGAACTGAGCCACCAGCTCCTCCATGGTAATCTCCGTCGGCTCGACCACACCAAAGCTACTGAGATGCACGCATTCTCCACCATATGTGGTAAACCGTGGGGTGTTGGGTTGAGCATGCAGATGTTGACACAGAGACAGGGAGGCTTTAGTCCGCAAAAACAACTTTACTAATACAGAATATAAACTTAACTTCTTATGGGCAGGTGGGACGGTAGCGTCCCACCTGGCCAACATCCGGTGAAATTGCAGAGTGAGAAATTCAAACTTAAGAATTATAAATATTTAACTTTCATAAAATCACAAGTGTAATACATCAAAATAAATCTGAACTTCTTGTTAATCCAGCTGCTGTGTCAGATTTCAAAAATGCTTTACGGCGAAAGCACACCATGCGATTATCTGAGGACAGCGCCCCGCATGCAAAAGCATGAAAAACATATTTCAACCAGGCAGGTGCGCCACGAAAGTCAGAAATAGCGATATAATAAATGCCTTACCTTTGATGATCTTCTTCTGTTGGCACTCCAAAAGGTCCCAGATACATCACAAATGGTCCTTTTGGTCGATAATGTCCTTCTTTATATCCATAAAAACTCAGTTTAGCTGGCGCGCTTCAGTCAGTAATCCACCCAGTTTTCAAAATGCATACAAAATGAATCGCAAACATTAATAATAAACTTTTCCAAACAAGTCAAACAACATTTATAATCAAACCTTAGGTAATACGTAAATAAACAATCAAATTTAAGACAGAGAATCGTTATTGTCTTTACCGGAGAAAAATACCAAAGAACGCGCTCTCTTCCACGCGTTTGGAAACACTACAGCCAAAATGGGAGCCACCTAGAAAAACGACATTTTCCAGCTCATTTTTCAAAAAACCAGCATGAAACTCTTTCTAAAGACTGTTGACATCTAGTGGAAGCCCTAGGAACTGCAATCTGGGAGGATTTCGCCTTATAATAAAAGTGACAGCCATTGAAAACAGTGGTAGGCTGAATTTTTGTTTTTGGGATGGTTTGTCCTCTGGGTTTCGCCTGCCGTATCAGTTCTGTTATACTCACAGACATAATCTTAACAGTTTTAGAAACTTTAGAGTTTTTTCCATCCAAATCTACCAATTATATGCATATCCTAGCTTCTGGGCCTGAGTAACAGGCAGAAAATACTGCCCCCTACCCAAGAGAGGTTAACAAAGAAAATCACTGAGGTTTGGCTCGGTCCTTCTTCTCTCCTTTCACTTGGTGTCTTCTCTCCTTTCACTTGGTGTCGGTCTCTCCCCGTTCTCTCTCGCGGTGTGCCACCGTGCGCCTTGCTTTTCGCCTCCATGGCTGGTTGTCACTTTCCTCTAATTACCTCCACTTAGAGATGTCTGTGTCGGGGTGCCCAGCTCCCGTCTTCCCAGCAGAGGGAGCCAACGTCGCCTCATGTACCTCCCCTCTATTGCCATCCCCCGGGGTAGACCTCCTGGGATACCACAACGTGTTGTTACTGTTTGGTGTCTTTGTGTGTGTGTTTGTGTATCACACTGTGTGTTTTTGCATCAGGCAGGGCTCAGGTCACTGCAGGCACTGGCCCCAGAGTTGCATCTGGCCTTGGCAATGGAGGGAGAGGATGAGGAGTGTGTGGAGGGAGAGTTGGATGAAGAGTTCTTCAAGGTAAGTGATTGAATGTCATTAGTGTATCAAAATAGTATATACTGAAGTGATTGGTCTGTTCTCTGTATTTGTCATTGCTCAAATAAGCAAATATCATATACAATAGGTAAGCATAATAAATGTTTATAATATTTACAACAAAAACAGTTGACTGTATATTAAAGCAAATCTCTTTGTTTCCTTCTCCCTCCAGAATGACAACGTTTTCGAAGATCCTGGCACCTCACCATCCACCACTCACATGCCAGCTGACATAGAGGAGGGCACCACCACTATCTTCATGGAGCCCTTCGTCGAGCCCACAATATCCAGCAACGTGGTCACAGAACAGCCATTGACAGTCAGCGAGAAACCAGCATCAGCTCTCTCATCCTTTGATGTAGTGATGGAACAGCCCACGAGATCTGAGGCCATCCCTCCACCAGAAGACATACCAGCCCCGCCCCAACCAGCCCCAGCCGCATCACCACCAAAAGATCCATCCCCTCCCCAACCAGCACCAGCCGCAAACCCACCAAATGCCCCATCCCAGCCTCAACCAGCCCCAGTTGCATCCTCACCAAATGTTGCTTCTCCACCACAGGTGGTTACTCAATCCCCGCCTCAAATAGTGTTAGCCCCACCAGAACCAGAGGCACCTCAAATAGTTTTAGAGGCAGCCCCTGCCCCACCTCAACCAGAGCCATTGATGGAGGGAAGAGGAAGTGAAACTTCCACTACACAGCAGGTGTACTACCCACAGTACCCAGTGAGCATGCCAACAAACAACGGGTGAGTGGAAAAGGGAGAGAAGAGGATCTGGGTGAAAGGGGTTGAAGAGTCTGTGTGTGTGTGTGTGTGTGTGTGTGTGTGTGTGTATTCATAAGTGTTCCCGTTCCCTCAACTTCACAGGCATGTGTATCAAGAGCAACCTGTAGCATCCCCTATCCAGTCAGAGTACATGCAGAGTCCTACTCCTAACTTCACCAATGGGAGAGCTGCAGGAGTGCCCTACGCCAATGGAAATGGCATGAATGGGAACGTCTCCAATGGCGGTACGAATGGAGGTAGTGTGAATGGAGGTAGCATTACCGGAAGTAGCATGAGTGGCTACAATGGCAACGGTTACAACGGAAATGGATACAATGGAAACGGCTACAACGGAAACGGCTACAATGGAAACGGCTACAATGGAAACGGTAACGGATTGGAGCAGTATGTCCGGAGACGTATTCTTCCTCCCACTCCTGCAGGTAATCATCACATGATCTCAGTCTTTCTCCTCAACACCAGTAGAACTAGAAACACCCAGTGACCATCTTAGTACATTTCCATGTTTTTTCCCTTCCAGGTCGCAAGCCGCCCTCCTTTAACATCCAGTGTCTGAGGGCACAGCATAGCGCGGATGACATCCCCATCCCTGGCACGTACGAGAGTAACTCGCCCCCATGCAGATCCAGACTGGTAAGACACAGACACATGCAAAAGAATAGCCAACCAATGCTCACATGAATCAGAGACACCTTTTGATTTGGTGCCAAATTTGGAATTGAAAGCGTTTGAATGTGATAATAGAAAATCAAGATTTTAATCATTGTCCTCCCTTCTCCTCCAGAACCTTGACTCCCGCCGCAGCAGTGCCTCCTCCATGTCCTCTGCTTCCTGGGCCAACAACGGAGGAGGACATGCAGGGTCGATGCCAGGAGCAGGGGTGTCGGCAGCATCATCAGCAGCAGCGAAGAGAGGGCGTCTGCTCTACGCCCCTCTGATGCTGGTGGATGAGGCCAGGGGCACCAAGCAGGTGTGGGGAGACAGGACCCAGGCCACCTCCAGCCTCCCTGCTATTGCAACCAGGCCCAGTGGCTGGTACCCTGGAGCCCCGACACTCCCTGTGCCCACCCCCCAGAACAGGAGCTACACCAATGGCAGGGTGCCCTCCCAGATCAGCCAGAGCCTCATAGAGAAGGGCAGTGCAGACAGCCTGGTGGAGTCGGTAAGTGATGGATGAAATAGTATGTCCTGATGAGAGTAAGATAAAAGTCCCAAGGCTACTTACTGCTTAGGATATACAGTACTTATCAGGGTAATAGTGAGTGGAAAAGTCAAGAGCACTCCAAGCCTCAGTAATTCACCTCAATTCACCTTTGTTATGAATTTCAATTTGCCTACAGTGCAAGTTAGTCAGTGATTTAAACCCCATGAAAGTTCCTCTATTTATGAATATTCAATAAACACTTGTAAGCTGTAGGTGGGAGAGAGAGAGAGAGAGAAAGAAAGAGAGAGATATTTGTGTTCACTGTTTCACAACTCTCCTTACTCTCCCACAGATCCTGATATCGGAAGGCTTGGGCCTCTATGCAAGAGACCCAAAGTTTGTGAACTTCGCCAAGCGAGAGATCGCGGACGCATGTAACATGACCATTGATGAGATGGAGAACGCAGCCACAGACCTGCTGACCCGTTCGGCAGGCCAGCCAATAGGACGCTTCGAGGAGGAGCTGGCTGACGAGATGAACTGTGTGATTTCCTACTGAGACTAGAGAGAGGAAACAGAGAGGAAGGGAGGGGAGTGGGAGGAAGAGGGTGGGTGGGAGAGTTGGAGGGCAAGGATATAGAGCCTTACCTCTTTGTCGACATCAACATAGGGGGTAAGGATGGCGAGGCAAGCTGTTGATCTTAGCAAACTGTCAATGTCTCTTTGATCAGGGTAATTTTCTCTTCCAGATCTTCTCAGGTAATTTGGCTTTGTTGTGAAAGCATCAGTGTGTCTTGAACAAGAGCCTGAAATAACCATGCTACATTTGACAGCATATACATAGAGCAACTATTGACGTTTGGCCACAATACTCTTGAAAAGTCATTTCCAATGTAAGAGTGCACAGTACTATAGCCTTCCAAACGGGATTACAATTCTTATTCTACCATGAAGTATTTATCGCTATTTCAAAAGCGGCACTTTCTGCCTTGTATTTCCATTTTGTACTGAGCTTGATTTGCTGTCCCTTTATGTAACCCAAAATCCTACAATCCCCCTGCTAAGACCATAGAAATATATTAAAAGCAGAGGCATAAATCCAAATAAATAAACAAACACCTTGTCTGTTGTGCAAGTGAGCTCCAGTTGTAACTACAGATCATGAAACAGGGTTTGTGTGTGTCGTGTCAGTGGCCCAGTGAAGCATTAGCCTAGCGTTAGCATTAGACATTTGAACCATGTCATGTATGATTATGTCAACAGAAATGCCACAGAAGATTCTCATGACAGTCACCGTAGTCTTCCTCGGTGAGAAGCTTTGACGTAGTATTTATGTACATATGCGGTCAAGAGGAAAGCAGCTTGTAAACGTAATAATAACAATTGTTAGTTTTGTTTTAATGTGACTGCTAATACTTTGAAATGTCAGGTATTTCTGTGTGTACATTAATAAAGTGTCATGTCTTTTTCTCAAAGTTGTAATGCAGATAATTTAGTGACACTGGAATTCCGTCATTAAAGATAGTGGAGACAGGACTTGTATTGAATAACTGGTAAGCATGTAGTTATTTGTAATCTGGTAAGTGTAACGGATGTGAAACGGCTAGCTTAGTTAGCGTGGGCGCTAAATAGCGTTTCAATCAGTGACGTCACTTGCTCTGAGACCTTGAAGTAGTAGTTCCCCTTGCTCTGCAAGGGCCGCGGCTTTTGTGGAGCGATGGGTAACGATGCTTCGAGGGTGACTGTTGATGTGTGCAGAAGGTCCCTGGTTCACGCCCGGGTATGGGCGAGGGACGGTCTAAACTTGTACTGTTACATTGGTGCCGTGACCCGGATTACTGGTTGCTGCGGAAAAAGGAGGAAGGTCAAAAGGGGGGTGAGTGTAACGGATGTGAAACGGCTAGCTTAGTTAGCGTGGGCGCTAAATAGCGTTTCAATCAGTGACGTCACTTGCTCTGAGACCTTGAAGTAGTAGTTCCCCTTGCTCTGCAAGGGCCGCGGCTTTTGTGGAGCGATGGGTAACGATGCTTCGAGGGTGACTGTTGATGTGTGCAGAAGGTCCCTGGTTCGCGCCCGGGTATGGGCGAGGGACGGTCTAAACTTGTACTGTTACATAAGCACTGTATATATCTAAACAACTATAGAGCGTGATCTTAAGGAACAAAACGCACACAAAAGAAACACATGAATTCCATAATGACTCATTAGTGCACTGGCAGATGGAGAGCATCTGTGTTTCCTCGTTCCCACTCCATTCTACATTTAGAAACTCCTCTTTAATTACCATGGCAACACTTGGCTTAGTGGGTGATTTTCAGGTGTTATTGTTTTTCAGAAAGGAAGATAAATAAGGACTTGCAAGCCTGGTCATGGTCAGCACCCGCTGCTTAAACTAGGCTACTGGAGATCTTGTTTGATTTCTCACATCATGAGCAGCCGGAAAGGTGATACAAAATACTGTGTTATAAAGCAGATAGAATATAATTCCATAGATGTATTAGGCACTTTTAGATCCGTTGCCTGTCATGTTGGTGTAATGTGACAATAAAACACAATGGTAGTAGGCTTAATAGTATCAAACAGTGTGAAATGGTTTACAGATGTATGAGCGTCAAAACTGAAGCCCTGAAGCTTAGACTTGTTGGCAGTGCAGCTCGATTTTATTCTACAATATAATGTTGAAATGTTACACCTGCCCAGTGCCCACCTCCTAACCAACGTAGTAAAAGACGCAAGCATGCACACATTAGTGTAGTCTCTCTGTTATCCCTGTGGCAATCTCTGTAGTCCCCTAGGATAATGCAGCCATATGATTGGCCAGGCTGTCGAGCTCGTCATTACTCTATGTCCAATGACTTCTCTGACGTCTTTACGCTCCAGATGTCCCCGACGAGTTTGTGACGTATTACAGCTATTCCCATCTCTTTACCCTCGTCCCCCGGTGGGCTGTTCAGGATGTAACGCCTCCCTCCCCCCACCCCTCTGATCCTCTTATCGACAAGCAGGCGGCCAAGATGGATGTTGTGAACCAGGTAGGGCTCTGGGATGAAAATCAGCAAAATCAAACATTGTTTTCATTTCATTTAAATATCTGATGAGCCATCGTTTGGCACTCCTGCAGAATGCGCACTTTGACACTGTAGCGGTTTGGGGGGAAACAATAGACCATCATCATAACAGGCGGAGGGCGCGCTGTGATTGTAAAGCCGCGGACCGTTAGTCTGAAATGCAGTGCTTCTAGTGGTCGTCTCATGTGAACGAATTGCCGAGCACTGACCGCAAAACACCGCAATACAGGCGTGATAGATTGCATGTGGTTTAGCCAATTTTGCACCAGCAATGGACTGGTGCAGTGGAGCGGTTGGCTCATAAATAGCACTCTGGTCCAAAAGTCCAAAGAATTGAACAAGATACTCTGCGCAATTATTATTATTTATTAACAGCATTTCAAAACACGCAGACAAATAGGCTCAACACATCCAGGTTATTATTTGAGCTGACAGCTATTGGTAGTAGGATATGCAGAGATAATTGCTCTGTACTGCACACAGCCACTGCTATTTAACTAATAGAATCGTTAACTGAATGTGTTGTGAGGGGGTTATTTGTCTCGTAGTCTATCTATTAAGCCTATGTGTTGTATGCAGGGGAGCCTATGTCAGAGGGTGGAAAGGAGAGTGAAAATCAAGAGGAATAGCGACTGATCCTATTTTGTGAATACCGCAATATAAGACGTGATGCGTCTCTAAATGTAGCAAGGTTTATAATAGGCCCATCAATTTTTTAGGGGCGGCAGACCGACCGGGGGTTAAAAGTAAAATATGGCGAGGTGAGTTGATAGGCTATGGCTTCGGCGTGGCGCTCACAGACGGACACACCGCTTTCATTTGCGACTGATGGGGCGCATTCACCCGCACATGGCAAGGGTTTACAAATTATAGCAAAAACTAAGGGCCCACCTCGGTGACTTGAGCTTTAGGTTCTGTCTCAATTCCTAGTAGAGTGCTTGTCAGTCAAGCGTTGGGGAACAGAGAAACGTGTGTGATAAGCAGCTTTGTCTAATTCTAATACTGGCAGTCTATCGCTCTTCCTCCCTCTCTCGCTCTGTCTCTCCTTCCCTCTCCCTCGTCTCCCCTAAACGATGTGTGCTTTGTCACCCGGCATGTCGCGCCCCAAGTAAAACAATACAATTACTGTAGCGTACTAGCCTTTTGTGATGACCATGCGAACAAATGACAGCATGAGAAAGATTATCGTATCACCGCTCCCGAAAAATACATTGAAAATAATTGACAAGTCCAAACTCTGGGTTAACAACATATATGCTGACAATTCATGTAGGCGACAGTAGGCATACACACTACAAGCATCCAATCGATCATTCGAGTTTGTCAGATAACCTATGTGTCCTGATGCTTGATTGTGCGCACGGCTTATGATTGTGAGTACTCATTCGAGTGTTTTCATTTGTAACGAATCTAAGCTTTTCGACAAATTCTGAAGACAATGTTGATTTCTGTGTTGATAGTTGGTGGCCACCGGGCAGTTCACCATAATCAAACAGCCTTTGGGATTTATGAAAATCCTACAATGGGTAAGTTACGGTTTTCATACAATGTTTCATTATTTGGTTTATGATGGGAGTGAGCGTGTGAGATGTCAAAGTGCGCGCACGTATCCTTTCTGCGTGCATGCGTGGGTATGGAAGTCTACGGAGAGTATAGTATACGTAGGACTATTGCATGCATAAAATCTCACTGTGATGGTTTCAACCAATACACTTAAAATCTATAAATGATAGGCTAATATATTATGCTATAGCTAGGCGCTTTTATAGTGATGTTGTGTCTCTGTACCGTGTCAGAACGTGTCCTTCTGTCACGCAGAGGTCAGAAAAAGCTACGTGAAGCTTTGTGCTCGTGACGACACACAGGCAGCGCGAGGCGGATGACACTGCCCATCCTCCCACTCGCTGCTGCTACTCTCTTGAAAGCTCGATGTCGTTTCAGTTATACCATGTTACTGTAATTCGATCATGGTAACTGTTACAAATCTCTGTTCAAATCATCCAGCCCACTGTTTCTGTCTCCTCCCCTGTGGAGTTTGTTGTGTAGGCCTATCTGATCCACCATATGGTTCTCACAGCACCTTAACCTTTTGACCTGTGATCTATCTGGTGACCATATTTCATGCATTTAGGTGTAGTTACTATAGTTGCTTCTTTACGAGCTGTGTAGTTGCTCACTCCTAGGTCTAATCACATAGTGTTACCTTTTATTTTTAAATACAATTTCATGTTTTGGAAGTGGCACATAAAGATTAAATATAGGCCTACACCTAACTTAAACCTGGGGAGTAGTGGCCATTGACGTTCCTACAGCATCGCCTGAAACAGGCACTGTCCACTGTCAGGGGTTCTAAAATGTCAAATCGCAGGTTTTAATTGACCGTTCTCCATGGTGCTGAATCTGAATCTCCGCTGTAAGTGCTATTTGCTTACCTTTACAAGTCTGTTTACCTTTACAATTCTTCATGTTACAAAATCACCACAATGCTCTATATTATACACCTCGACCATCCGTTGTATTGTGCTGCAGCATGACAATCTTTGATGGACAATTCATGATGAATCTGTGATAAAGCATTCCACAGGCCAATATCACAAAATGTACTTGGCATGCACATCAATTCTTGATGTTCTCTTTTTTTCTTGATTCAGTAACACTGGAGGCACAGTGTGACCCCTCTGCCAAAGTGTTTTGTGCCAAGGGCTATATCTATTCTTCTATGATGACAGTCTATCTCAATTCTACAAAGAAGAGTCTCAATGAATCTCAGTGAGAATAATGATGTAAAGCAAGAATTACTGTAATAATTTGGACAAAATATGAATGTACTGTGTACTATGTACTCAATTTGTAATTAGGAACACCTCTCTAGCACTTTACCGCTTCTTTCTCAACTATTTGTAATTACAGCATAAGAACTAGCACACACACGCTAACTCAAAGACATGCACGCACACACACAAACACACACACACGCTGACGATACACAGCTATTACTCACCACTTACTCACACACACTGTCGCTAAACAGAACAAATCAATGTATGCCCTCATTGAGGAAGGTAAAAGTAATAACGTCGCTTCCTTCCATGTTCCATTTTGACTCACTTTGGTAGAACGCCATGACAATTGGTTGATTGAAAGAATAGGATGAATTTATGAGAAGACACATAGACCTACATACACAAAGCAACATCAGGTTATCATCAGAAGATACCCAAACAATGTTCTACTCTAATTCACAGCAGGACAGAATAACACAGGGCAGCAGAGACTGAGAGGACAAATCTGACAGAATGACTTTGTCTGTAGTCCTTCCCCGGGGGACTGCTAGTGCTTGAACATCACATCGCTGCTTCTCTGGGTCACATGGTTAACTAACCTCCATGGATGCAGCAGCACACAGGCAGACCAGAGCATTCTACCCATTTACAAGTCACATGTAGCTCCACGGTTGCATTCAATTCATTTAAGATAGGTCTAGCTAAAATCTGGGAAACCCGGAACTAAAACCTTGCGTAATTGCACCAGATGCTTGATTATGTTCTGGGGGTAGATGTTTAGGGAAAGATACTAACGAAACTAGCAGGGTCTCCACAACCTCCCCCACCACCACCACTTTCAGCACCACTGTCACCGAATCCTGACAAGTCCAACTAACCAGTGAAGGAAAACCAAAGCACCGGAACTACTGTGACCTTACCATACTATACATTTTACTTAGTCTATCCACTACAGTTTAGCCTGCCTATAATCATGCGTCATGTCAGTTCATTCATATGGCAATACAGTACCTGTACAGTACACACGCACCTTGCTATTCCTGATTTTCTGCATGTGTGATGGATTTGAAGGTCACATGGGTGTTATTGGTTTGAATTATTAATCTTCTGAAAGCAGAAGTCCTAGGGTGTTGCCCTCTGTACTACTCCGAGATAAATGGACTGTCACTATAGCCTAGATTCTTCTCTGTCACTATAGCCTAGATGTGTAGTGCGGAAAATATATGTTTGTGCTTTAGGATCCTCAACCCTGTTTTGTGTTTCTTTGAGAATGAATCAATGATGAAACACGCTTATGCTTGTAATCAGCTATGTGTGTGTGTGTGTGTGTGTGTGTGTGTGTGTGTGTGTGTGTGTGTGTGTGTGTGTGTGTGTGTGTGTGTGTGTGTGTGTGTGTGTGTGTGTGTGTGTGTGTGTGTGTGTGTGTGTGTGTGAGAGAGAGATGGAGACAGCGAGTGTGTGTGTATGGGAGAGAGTATATGTGTATGTGTGCATTAGTGTGTGTGCGTGTGTATGACTCATTGCTGTTGTACTCTCTCTTGGGAGCTGTGTGCTGACGAAGCCTAGTTTTGATGGATGATGGGAGACACATTGAAATCTCCCCAAACAAACTTAAAGCTGTATAGTGAGTGGTTAACCACTGTGTCTACCATAACAACACCCTGCCCCAGGTTATGCTTGTGAAAGAGGGTTATGGTGTCTTAACCTGGTATTTACAGTTTACTGCTCAATTTACAGATTTGCTTTAGTGATTCATTCAGTGCATCATTGTACTGTAAGACCAGTTTCCATACTGTGTGGTCAATACATTGACAGAGCTGGACTTCAATTGAGCTATCCATTGAATTGATCATAATGTATCCCTCAGATCTGTAACACTCTAGCCAGTACAGATGAACAGTTCATCAAATGTCTACCTGCACTATTTGCATTGACCCCCTTTTTTTTACGCTGCTGCTACTCACTGTTTATTATCTATGCATAGTCACTTTACCCCTACCTACATGTACATATTACCTCAATTACTTTGACTAACCTGAATACTCGCACATTGACTCAGTATTGGTACCCCGCGTATATATCTTCGTTATTGTTATTTAATTGTGTTATTTAAAAACAAAACTGGTTTATTTAGCAAATATTTTCTCACTCTGCACTGTTCATTAAGGGCTTGTAAGTAAGCATTTCACGATAAGGTCGACACCGGTTATATTAGGCGCATGTGAGAAATATAATGTGATTTGATTTGAGTATTCTCTAAGTGGTTACAGGTGTTGCTCATCAAAGCTGCTGATTGTAGGAGTGTATAGTGTGATGAGTTTATATGTTAAAGCATTTGCAGACTTATTGCCTGGGCTTTCTGCCTACTCCACTGCCCCTTGCTCAGAGGAGGTGTGATTGGTTGAAGCTGTTAGTTCCATCACACTTTGGGTTCCTGCCAAACTCTGCAGCAGAAATAAGCTTGAGAGCATACAAACAGTACTTACATGTTGATGACTAGACTTGTGGTCCTACATTGTCCGTTTATACTCACGTATCAATCAATATATTAACTTCAGTTATCCATTTATCCTCGTTTATTTAGGAATATCTGTGGTTTCAATCTTGTCTGACTCAGCTATAAAATATGATGAGCAGGTATTTATAAACAGTGCTGATTCTAACTCAGAGAGTGTCTGTACTCGTGTGTTTTTTTTTGGGGGGGGGTCAAATAAAATAACATTTTATTAGTCACATGCGCCGAATACAACAGGTGTAGTAGATCTGTAGATCTTACAGTGAAATACTTACGTACAAGCCCTTAACCAACAATGCAGTTACATTTTTATTTTTTTTTTAAATACAAATGAGATTAAGAAATGAAAGTAACAGGTAATTAAATAGCAGCAGTAAAATAATAATAGCGAGACTATATACAGGGGGGTACCGGGACAGAGTCAATGTGCGGGGGCACCGGTTAGTCGAGGTAATTGAGGTAAGATGTACATGTAGGTAGAGTTATTAAAGTGACTATGCATAGATGGTAACAACAGAGAGTAGCAACAGAGTAGTAGTGTAAAGGGGGTGGGGGGGGGCAATGCAAATAGTCTGGGCAGCCATTTGATTAGATGTTCAGGAGTCTTATAGCTTGGGGGTAGAAGCTGTTTAGAAGCCTCTTGGACCAAGACTTGGCGCTCTGGTACTGCTTGCCGTGTTGTAGCAGAGAGAACAGTCTATAACTAGGATGCTGGAGTCTTTGAAAATCTTTAGGGCCTTTCTCTGACACCGCCTGGTATAGAGGTCCTGTATGGCAGGAAGCTTTGCCCCAGTGATGTACTGGGCCGTACGCACTACCCTCTGTAGTGCCTTTCAGTCGAAGGCCGACCAATTGCCATACCAGGCAGTGATGCAACCAGTGCCAACCATGCTCTCTATGGTGCAGCTGAAGAACCTTTTGAGGATTTGAGAACCCATGCCAAATCTTTTCAGTCTCGCGAGGGAGAATAGGTTTTGTTGTGCCCTCTTCACAACTGTCTTGGTGTGCTTGGACCATGTTAGTTTGTTGGTGATGTGGACACCAAGGAACTTGAAGCTCTCAACCTGCTCCTCTAGAGCCCCATTGATGAGAATGGGGGAGGGGGGGGGGGTGCTCGGTCATCTTTTTCCTGTATTCCACAATCATCTCCTTTGTCTTGATCATGTTGAGGGAGAGGTTGTCCTGGCAGCACACAGCCAGCTCTCTCACCTCCTCCCTGTAGGCAGTCCCGTCATTGTCAGTGATCAGGCCTACCACTGTTGTGTCAGTAGCAAACTTAATGATGGTGTTGAAGTCATGCCTGGCAGTGCAGTCATAAGTGAACAGGGAGTACAGGAGGGGACTGAGCACGCACCCTTGAGGGGACCCTGTGTTGAGGATCAGCGTGGTGGATGTATTGTTACCTACCCTTACCACCTGGGGGCGGCCCGTCAGGAAGTCCAGGATCCAGTTGCAGAGGGAGGTGTTCAGTCCTAGGGTCCTTAGCTTATTAATGAGCTTTGAGGGCACTGGGGTGTTGAATGCTGAGCTGTAGTCAATGAATAGCATTCTCACATAGGTGTTCCTTTTGTCCAGGTGAGAAAGGGCAGTGTGGAGTGCAATAGAGATTGTATCATCTGTGGATCTGTTAGGGCGGTAAAGCAAATTGGAGTGGGTCTAGAGTTTCTGGGATAATGGTGTTGATGTGAGTCATGACCAGCCTTTCAAAGCACTTCATGGCTACAGACGTGAGTTCTATGGGTCGGTAGTCATTTAGGTAGATTACTATTGACTATGGTGGTCTGCTTGAAACATGTTGGTATTACAGACTCGGACAGGGAAAGTTTGAAAATGTCAGTGAAGACACTTGCCAGTTGGTCAGCGCATGCTCACAGTACACGTCCTGGTAATCCATCTGGCCCTGCGGCCTTGTGAATGTTGACCTGTTTAAAAGTCTTACTCACATCGGCTGCGGACAGCGTGATCACACAGTCTTCCGGAACTGCTGGTGCTCTCATGCATGTTTCAGTGTTATTTGCCTCAAAGCAAGCATAGAAGTAGTTTTGCTCATCTGATATGCTCGTGTCACTGGGCAGCTCTCTGCTGCACTTCACTTTGTAGTCTGTAATGGTTTGCAAGCCCTGCTACATCCGACAAGCGTCAGAGCCGGTGTAGTATGATTCGATCTTAGTCCTGCATTGACTCTTTGCCTGTTTGATGGTTTGTCGGAGGGCATAGTGGGATATTATCAGCTTTAATATTGTCAGATTTAATATTGCAGATAGATAGATTGTGGCTTCCATCAATATAATTGTCTGCATAACTTCCAACCCCCCATATATACAGTACCTATAAGGGCACAAGGCGAGACCCATATGCAGACACAGGAGGCAGATGGTTGAGCTCCAATATTTATTGTAACATAAGAGGTAGGCAGAAGGCAGGTCGGGTACAGGCGACAGTTCATAAACCAGGTCAGAGTCCAAACAGTACAGGGCGTTAGACAGTCTCGAGGTCAGGACAGGCTCAGTAACCAGGTCCGAGTCCAAACAGTACAGGGCGTTAGGCAGGTTCGAGGTCAGGGCAGGAAGAATGGTCAGGCAGGTGGGTTCTCTGTCAGGACAGGCAAGGGTCAAAACCAAGAGGTCTAGGAAAAACAGAGACTGGGAAAAATAGGAGCTAGAAGATAAACGCTGGTTGACTTGGCAAACAAGACTAACTGGCACAGAGAGACAGAAAACACAGGGATAAATACACCGGGGGTGATGAGCGACACCTGGAGGGGGTGGAGACAAGCACAAGGACAGGTGAAACAGATCAGGGCGTGACAGTACCAGTCAGTTTGGACACACCTACTCATTCAAGGGTTTTTCTTTATTTTCACTATTTTATACATTGTGGAATACTAGTGAAGACATCAAAACTTTGAAATAACATATGGAATCATTTAGTAACCAAAAAAGTGTTAAACAAATCAAAATATTTGAGATTTTATTTTAGGTTTTAGATTCTTCAAAGTAGCCACCCTTTGCATTGATGACAGCTTTGCACACTCTTGACATTCTCTCAACCAGCTTCACCTGGAATGCTTTTCCAAAAGTCTAGAAGGAGTTCCCACATATGCTGAGAACTTGTTGACTGCTTTTTCTTCACTCTGTGGTCCAACTCATCCCAAACCATCTCAATTGAGTTGAGGTCGGGTGGTTGTGGAGGCCAGGTCAACTGATGCAGCACCCCAGTACACTCCTTCTTGGTCAAATAGCGCTTACACAGCCTGTAGGTGTGTTAGGTCATTGTCCTGTTGAAAAACAAATGATAGTCCCACGAATTGCAAACCAGATGGGATGGCGTATCGCTGCAGAATGCTGTGGTAGTCATTGTCATGTATTGTCATGTTGTGTCTTGTTTCTGTCCTTTCCCTTCACCCTGTCTCCCTCTGCTGGTCGTTATTAGGTTACCTTTTCTCCCCCTCTTTCCCCCAGCTGTTCCTTGTCTCCTCCTAACTACCTCGTCACCCCTTTTCCCACCTGTTCCCTTTTTCCCTCTGATTAGTCCTCTATATCTCTCTCTGTTTTTGTTTCTGTCTTTGTCGGATTCTTGTTTGTGTTATTCATGCCTGAACCAGACTATCGTCATGTTTGCTGCAACCCTGTCCTGTCCTGTCGGAATCTGCCGGTCCATCTGAGCCTACGTTTGTTTTGTTATTAAAGAAGCTCTGTTTACGTTAATTCGCTTTTGGGTCCTCATTCACGCACCGTAACAGAAGAATCCGACCAAGAATGGACCCAGCGACTTCGGATCCTCTCCACTCAGCCGTCGAGATCCAGGGAGCGATGCTAGGCAGACACGAGCAGGAATTGTCTGCTGCTCGACATGCCGTTGAGACCCTGGCCACCCAAGTCTCCAACCTCACAGAACAGGTTCACCATCTCCGCCTCGATCCACCGGCCACTTCCAGGGCTTTCGAATCTCCGGAGCCCAGAATCAATAACCCGCCGTGTTACTCTGGGGAGCCCACTGAATGCCGCTCGTTCCTCACCCAGTGTGATATTGTGTTTTCTCTCCAGCCCAACACTTACTCCAGGAGCACTGCTCGTGTCGCCTACGTCATATCTCTCCTTACTGGACGGGCTCGTGAGTGGGGCACGGCAATCTGGGAGGCAAGGGCTGAGTGTACTAACCAGTATCAGGACTTTAAGGAGGAGATGATACGGGTTTTTGATCGATCTGTTTTTGGGGAGGAGGCTTCCAGGGCCCTGTCTTCCCTATGTCAAGGTAATCGATCCATAACAGACTACTCTATTGAGTTTCGCACTCTTGCTGCCTCCAGTGGCTGGAACGAGCCGGCTTTGCTCGCTCGTTTTCTGGAGGGTCTCCGCGCAGAGGTAAAGGATGAGATTCTCTCCCGGGAGGTTCCTTCCAGCGTGGATTCCTTGATTGAACTCGCTATTCGCATTGAGCGACGGGTTGATCTTCGTCACCGAGCTCGTGGAAAGGAGCTCGCGTTCTCCGTTGCCCCCCTCTCCGCATCACTACCATCTTCCTCTGCCGGCTCGGGTGCTGAGCCTATGCAGCTGGGAGGTATCCGCATCTCGACTAAGGAGAGGGAACGGAGAATCACCAACCGCCTCTGTCTCTATTGCGGTTCTGCTGGTCATTTTGTCACTTCATGTCCAGTAAAAGCCAGAGCTCATCAGTAAGCGGAGGGCTACTGGTGAGCGCTACTACTCCTGTCTCTCCTTCAAGATCCTGCACTACCTTGTCGGTCCATCTACGCTGGACCGGTTCGTCAGCTTCCTGCAGTGCCTTAATAGACTCTGGGGCGGAGGGCTGTTTTATGGACGAGACCTGGGCTCGGGAACATGACATTCCTCTCAGACAGTTAAGGGAGTCCACGGCCTTGTTCGCCCTGGATGGTAGTCCTCTCCCCAGGATTCAGCGTGAGACGCTACCTTTAACCCTCACTGTTTCTGGTAATCATAGCGAAACCATTTCTTTTTTAATTTTTCGTTCACCTTTTACACCTGTTGTTTTGGGCCATCCCTGGCTAGTTTGTCATAATCCTTCCATTAATTGGTCTAGTAATTCTATCCTCTCCTGGAACGTCTCTTGTCATGTGAAATGTTTAATGTCTGCTATCCCTCCTGTTTCCTCTGTCTCTTCTTCACAGGAGGAGCCTGGTGATTTGACAGGGGTGCCGGAGGAATATCACGATCTGCGCACGGTGTTCAGTCGGTCCAGGGCCACCTCTCTTCCTCCACACCGGTCGTATGATTGTAGTATTGATCTCCTTCCGGGAACCACTCCCCCCCAGGGTAGACTATACTCTCTGTCGGCTCCCGAACGTAAGGCTCTCGAAGATTATTTGTCTGTAGCTCTTGCCGCCGGTACCATAGTCCCCTCCTCCTCTCCCGCCGGAGCGGGGTTTTTTTTTGTTAAGAAGAAGGACGGGTCCCTGCGCCCCTGCATAGATTATCGAGGGCTGAATGACATAACAGTGAAGAATCGTTATCCGCTTCCTCTTATGTCTTCAGCCTTCGAGATCCTGCAGGGAGCCAGGTTTTTCACTAAGTTGGACCTTCGTAACGCTTACCATCTCGTGCGCATCAGGGAGGGGGACGAGTGGAAGACGGCGTTTAACACTCCGTTAGGGCACTTTGAATACCGGGTTCTTCCTTTCGGCCTCGCTAACGCTCCAGCTGTCTTTCAGGCATTAGTCAATGATGTCCTGAGAGACATGCTGAACATCTTTGTTTTCGTTTACCTTGACGATATCCTGATTTTTTCACCGTCACTCCAGATTCATGTTCAGCACGTTCGACGTGTCCTCCAGCGCCTTTTAGAGAATTGTCTTTTTGTGAAGGCTGAGAAGTGCTCTTTTCATGCCTCCTCCGTCACGTTTCTCGGTTCTGTTATTTCCGCTGAAGGCATTAAGATGGATCCCGCTAAGGTCCAAGCTGTCATTGATTGGCCCGTCCCTAGGTCACGCGTCGAGCTGCAGCGCTTTCTCGGCTTCGCGAACTTCTATCGTCGTTTCATCCGTAATTTCGGTCAGGTGGCAGCCCCTCTCACAGCCCTTACTTCTGTCAAGACGTGCTTTAAGTGGTCCGTTTCCGCCCAGGGAGCTTTTGATCTCCTCAAGAATCGTTTTACATCCGCACCTATCCTTGTTACACCTGATGTCACTAGACAGTTCGTTGTCGAGGTTGACGCGTCAGAGGTGGGCGTGAGAGCCATTCTTTCTCAGCGCTCCCTCTCTGACGACAAGGTCCACCCTTGCGCGTATTTTTCTCATCGCCTGTCGCCGTCGGAACGTAACTATGATGTGGGAAACCGCGAACTGCTCGCCATCCGCTTAGCCCTAGGCGAATGGCGACAGTGGTTGGAGGGGGCGACCGTTCCTTTTGTCGTTTGGACTGACCATAGGAACCTTGAGTACATCCGTTCTGCCAAACGACTTAATGCGCGTCAGGCGCGCTGGGCGCTGTTTTTCGCTCGTTTCGAGTTCGTGATTTCTTATCGTCCGGGCTCTAAGAACACCAAGCCTGATGCTTTATCTCGTCTCTTCAGTTCTTCAGTAGCCTCCACTGACCCCGAGGGGATTCTCCCTGAGGGGCGTGTTGTCGGGTTGACTGTCTGGGGAATTGAGAGGCAGGTAAAGCAAGCACTCACTCAAACTCCGTCGCGCCGTTCTTCAGTGGGCTCACTCTGCCAAGTTAGCCGGCCACCCTGGCGTTCGGGGTACGCTTGCTTCCATTCGCCAGCGTTTTTGGTGGCCCACCCGGGAGCATGACACGCGTCGCTTCGTGGCTGCTTGTTCGGTCTGCGCGCAGACTAAGTCCGGTAACTCCCCTCCTGCCGGCCGTCTCAGGCCGCTTCCCATTCCCTCTCGACCGTGGTCTCACATCGCCTTAGATTTTGTCACCGGACTGCCTTCGTCAGCGGGGAAGACTGTTATTCTTACGGTTGTCGACAGGTTCTCTAAGGCGGCTCATTTTATTCCCCTTGCTAAGCTTCCTTCTGCTAAAGAGACGGCACAAATCATCATCGAGAATGTTTTCAGAATTCATGGCCTTCCGTCAGACGTCGTTTCGGACAGAGGTCCGCAATTCACGTCTCAATTTTGGAGGGAGTTTTGCCGTTTGATTGGGGCTTCCGTCAGTCTCTCTTCCGGCTTTCACCCCCAGTCTAACGGTCAAGCAGAACGGGCCAATCAGACTATTGGTCGCATCTTACGCAGTCTTTCTTTTCGCAACCCTGCGTCTTGGTCAGAACAGCTCCCCTGGGCAGAATACGCCCACAACTCGCTTCCTTCGTCTGCGACCGGGCTATCTCCTTTTCAGAGTAGCCTCGGGTACCAGCCTCCGCTGTTCTCATCTCAGTTCGCCGAGTCCAGCGTCCCCTCCGCTCAGGCTTTTGTCCAACGTTGCGAGCGCACCTGGAAGAGGGTCAGGTCTGCACTTTGCCGTTATAGGGCGCAGACTGTGAGGGCTGCTAATAAGCGTAGAACTAAGAGTCCTAGATATTGTCGCGGTCAGAGAGTTTGGCTCTCCACTCAGAACCTTCCCCTTAAGACCGCTTCTCGCAAGTTGACCCCGCGGTTCATTGGTCCGTTCCGTATTTCTCAGATCATTAATCCTGTCGCAGTTCGACTTCTTCTTCCGCGATATCTTCGTCGCGTCCACCCGGTCTTCCATGTCTCCTGTGTCAAGCCCGTTCTTCGCGCCCCCGCTCGTCTTCCCCCCCCCCCCCCCCATCCTTGTCGAGGGCGCACCCATCTACAGGGTCCGTAGGATTTTGGACATGCGTCCCCGGGGCCGTGGTCATCAGTACCTAGTAGATTGGGAGGGGTACGGTCCTGAGGAGAGGAGTTGGGTTCCCTCTCGGGACGTGCTGGACCGTGCGCTGATCGATGATTTCCTCCGTTGCCGCCAGGTTTCCTCCTCGAGTGCGCCAGGAGGCGCTCGGTGAGTGGGGGGGTACTGTCATGTATTGTCATGTTGTGTCTTGTTTCTGTCCTTTCCCTTCACCCTGTCTCCCTCTGCTGGTCGTTATTAGGTTACCTTTTCTCCCCCTCTTTCCCCCAGCTGTTCCTTGTCTCCTCCTAACTACCTCGTCACCCCTTTTCCCACCTGTTCCCTTTTTCCCTCTGATTAGTCCTCTATATCTCTCTCTGTTTTTGTTTCTGTCTTTGTCGGATTCTTGTTTGTGTTATTCATGCCTGAACCAGACTATCGTCATGTTTGCTGCAACCCTGTCCTGTCCTGTCGGAATCTGCCGGTCCATCTGAGCCTACGTTTGTTTTGTTATTAAAGAAGCTCTGTTTACGTTAATTCGCTTTTGGGTCCTCATTCACGCACCGTAACAGTCATACTGTGCCTTGAATTCTAAATAAATCACAGACAGTGTTCCCAGCAAAGCACTCTTACGCCATCATACCTCATCATCCATGTTTCATGGTGGGAATCCCACATGTGGAGATCATCCGTTCACGTACTCTGCGTCTCACGAAGACACTGCGGTTGGAACCCAAAATCTCAAATTTGGACTCGTCAGACCAATGGACAGATTTCCACCGGTCTAATGTCCATTGCTCGTGTTTCTTAGCCCAATCAGTCTCTCCTTCTTATTGGTGTACTTAAGTAGTGGTTTCTTTGCAGCAATTTGACCATGAAGGCCTGATTCACACAATCTCCTCTGAACAGTTGATGTTGAGATGTCTGTTACTTGAACTCTGTGAAACTTTTATTTGGGGCTGCAATTTCTGAGGCTGGTAACTCTAATGAACTAACCCTCTGCAGCAGAGGTAACTCTGGATCTTCCTTTCCTGTGGTGGTCCTCACGAGAGCCAGTTTAATCATAACGCTTGATCATTTCTGCGACTGCACTTGAAGAAAGTTTTGAAATTTTCCGGATTGACTGACCTTCATGTCTTAAAGTAATGATAGACTGTCATTTCTCTTTGCTTATTTGAGCTGTTCTTGCCATAATATGGACTTGGTCTTTTACCAAATAGGGATATCTACTGTATACCACCCCTACCTTGTCACAACACAACTGATTGGCTCAAACACATTGAGAAGGAAAAAAATTCCATAACTGAACTTTTAACAAGGCACACCTGTTCATTTAAATGTATTCCAGGTGACTACCTCAAATCAAATCAAATGTATTTGTCCCATACACATGGTTAGCAGATGTTAATGTGAATGTAGCGAAATGCTTGTGCTTCTAGTTCCGACAATGCAGTAATAACCAACGAGTAATCTAACCTAACAATTCCAAAACTACTACCTTATACACACAAGTGTAAAGGGATAAAGAATATGTACATAAAGATATATGAATGAGTGATGGTACAGAACGGCATAGGCAAGATGCAGTAGATGGTACCGAGTACAGTATATACACATATGGGATGAGTAATGTAGGGTATGTAAACAAAGTGTCGTTTAAAGTGGCTAGTGATACATGTATTACATAAAGATGCAGTAGATGATATAGAGTACAGTATATACATATACATATGAGATGAGTAATGTAAGGAATGTAAACATTATATTAAGTAGCATTGTTTAAAGTGACTAGTGATATATTTTACATTAATTTCCATCAATTCCCATTATTAAAGTGGCTGGAGTTGAGTCAGTGTGTTGGCAGCAGCCACTCAATGTTAGTGGTGGCTGTTTAACAGTCTGATGGCCTTGAGATGGAAGCTGTTTTTCTGTGCTTTAATGCACCTGTACTGACCTCGCCTTCTAGATGATAGCAGGGTGAACAGGCAGTGGCTCGGGTGGTTGTTGTCCTTGATGATCTTTATGGCCTTCCTGTGACATCGGGTGGTGTAGGTGTCCGGGAGGGCAGGTAGTTTGCCCCCGGTGATGCGTTGTGCAGACCTCACTACCCTCTGGAGAGCCTTATGGTTGGAGCAGTTGCCGTTCCAGGCGGTGATACAGCCCGACAGGATGCTCTCGATTGTGCATCTGTAGAAGTTTGTGAGTGCTTTTGGTGACAAGACAAATTTCTTCAGCCTCCTGAGGTTGAAGAGGCCCTGCTGCGCCTTCTTCACAACGCTGTCTGTGTGGGTAGACCAATTCAGTTTGTCCGTGATGTGTACGCCGAGGAACTTAAAACTTACTACCCTCTCCACTACTGTCCCATCGATGTGGATAGGGGGCTGCTCCCTCTGCTGTTTCCTGAAGTCCACAATCATCTCCTTTGTTTTGTTGACGTTGAGTGTGAGGTTATTTTCCTGACACCACACTCCGAGGGCCCTCACCTCCTCCCTGTAGACTGTCTCGTCGTTGTTGGTAATCAAGCCTACCACTGTAGTGTCGTCCGTAAACTTGATGATTGAGTTGGAGGCGTGCATGGCCACGCAGTCGTGGGTGAACAGGGAGTACAGGAGAGGGCTCAGAACGCACCCTTGTGGGGCCCCAGTGTTGAGGATCAGCGGGGTGGAGATGTTGTTACCTACCCTCACCACCTGGGGGCGGCCCGTCAGGAAGTCCAGTACCCAGTTGCACAGGGCGGGGTCGAGACCCAGGGTCTCGAGCTTGATGACCTCATGAAGCTGGTTGAGAGAATGCCAAGAGTGTGCAAAGCTGTCATCAAGATAAAGGGTGGCTACTTTGAAGAATCTCAGATATAAATATATTTTGATTTGTCTAACACTTTTTTGGTTACTACATGATTCTATATATGTTATTTCATAGTTTTGATGTATTCACTATTATTCTACAATGTAGAAAATAGTCAAATAAAGAACCCCCCCCCAAAAAAAACTATGGATAAGTTCAATAAAGTTACCAGCCTCAGAAGTTGCAGCTTTAAATAAATGCTTCACAGAGTTCAAGTAACAGACACATCTCAATATCAACTGTTCAGAAGGGACTGTGTGAATCAGGCCTTCATGGTCTAATTGCTACAAAGAAACCACTACTTAAGGACACCAATAAAAAGAAGAGACTTGCTTGGGCCAAATAACATGAGCAATGGTCATTAGACTGGTGGAAATCTGTCCTTTGGTCTGATGAGTTCAAATGTGAGATTTTGGGTTCCAACAGTCGTGTCTTTGTGAGACACCGAGTAGGTGAACGGATTATCTCCACATGTGTGGTTCCCACCGTGAAGCATGGAGGAGGAGGTGTGATGGTCTGGGGGTGCTTTGCTGGTGATACTGTTGGTGATTTATTTAGAATTCACAGCACACTTAACCAGCATGGCTACCACAGCATTCCACAGCATTCCACAGCTAACACAGCATTCTGCAGCGATACGCCATCCCATCTGCTTTGTGGTTAGTGGGACTATCATTTGTTTCAATTCAAATCAAATCACATTTTATTGGTCACATACACATGGTTAGCAGATGCTAGTTGCAATGCTTGTCGCAACCAGCAAATCAGTGTGAACAGACAAAGCATCTTAATTAACCAGGCCTTGAAGTTCTTGTTTGTTGCAGATCAAGGAAAATGATGATCATCTATGTTACTGTGACTGCTAGACTACAATCTTACAAGAGGATCATTTGGCAAACGGGAATTTAGAGTAACTATGTTGAAGGATGTGGGAGAGCTAAGTAGCCTGGTGCTAGATCTGCCTGTTCTTCAAACTAAAAGTATCATCCTCTCCCCTCACACTCCTCTACAATCATTATTAAAACCTGTTGATAAGGAGAGGAGGTGGAGGAGGTGTGACTGTGTTAGTGCTGTAGATAAAAATGAGACGAGGAAATTAGTTAGGCGTACCATCTGTAACGTTTTTCATCAATAGAGAAGTGTGGATGAATCTGTGTATATTTGAAGGCTCGACGAAGCCATGTTGAAATATATTCTGAGTAATTACAGCAATGTATTCCAGAGTATGAGAGCAGATTGGTATACAGATATGTGCACTTGTCCGTGTGTGTGTATTTTTGCAGCTGCTCACACATGCGTCCATGACTGTGTGTGACTGTGCAGCGTCCTTTAACGACAGATGGAGGAGCACCTCCGTCAGATTAATAGCCGGATTTTCCATCCAATCGGATCTGGCCTGCAGGGAAGGGAGGGTGTGGTAAAAATAGCTGGCTTTCTAATCTCCTATGTGTGAGAGTGTGTCTATGTGCACGCTCGTGTGTGTGTGTAAGAGAGTAGATAAGCGTTCACGTGCACAAGCACTGGGTTACAGTACTCTACTACTGTAGTAATGTAGCCTGATGCCAAGAGTAGATCATAACTTATTTGGTACAACAGATAGTACATCCATATCAACCAAACATGTTATTTTACACTCCTTGTATTTTCTTAATACCTCAAGTGCACAACTTTAGGTGTCGGGGTAACCATGGCAACAAGTGTAGCTCTGTAACCTGGCGATATAGCCACATTGATTTGCACTCTGGGTGCCTTTGTCAACAGCCTGCTGTGATTGGTGGAACATTGGAGTGTTGAAGACACAGCAGGTGGTGAAACCACAGTGTCAGCTTCTTCAGTAACAGTAGACCTGTAGCGGGGGTTGCCATTATACTGCATGGACTTTCCTTTCATCAACACCTATTTCAGACCAAACTAGGGTTATGCTAATTCCTAGACAGAGCACAATCTCCAAAGACTCATTCCAGTATAAGTGCAATTTATTAATAGATGTATTTTGCTTCTCCCCACATGTCTCATTTATTAGATGTATTTTGCTTCTCCCCACGTCTCATTTATTAGATGTATTTTGCTTCTCCCCACATGTCTCATCCTTACAACCCTATTTTTCCCCCATTCCTTTGACCTCACTACTAAATTGTTCAGCCCCTTCTCTTTCACTTTCCTTGAACTTCGACATCCTGTCTCTAACTCTTCTCATCTTCTCTGCCCCCCTCTGTATCTTTCAGATCTTTGCCATCTTTGCTTTCTCGACATGCGGCAGCTACTCTGGCATGTTCAAGATGAGTGTGGAGTGTAAAAACCGGTCAGAGAGTGACCTGAGCATTGAGGTGGAGTTTGAGTATCCATTCAGGTCAGTAAGCCTAATCAGTCACACGTAACCCCCTGAACCTGCACAAATATGGTTTGTCATTTTTACAGTACCACTGGGCTGCAAACGTCATGGATGGAATATTAATCTATATTAAACTATATTAACCCAATTTGACGTCTCTCTTCCCCTCTCTCTCTCTCTCTCTCTCTCTCTGATTCCCATCTTCTCTGTCTTTCTCTGTCCCTTGTCCTTGCCAGGCTACATCAGGTGTACTTCGATGCCCCAACCTGTAAGGGGGAAAGCCCTGAGCGTCTGTTCCTGATCGGAGACTACTCCTCCTCAGCTGAGTTCTTTGTCACCGTCGGTGTTTTCTCCTTCCTCTACTCCATGGCAGCCCTTTCTGTGTACGTTTTCATTCTGGAGAAATACCGTGAAGGCTGCAAGGGAGCCCAGATTGTGAGTTTGTCTTTCGATCTTCTTGTATCTAGTAGGCATCTTCCAAACCATATTCCACTACCTCTGCTACTATTATTCATATTCTAGTAATGATAATGATGTTAATGATGATGACGATGATGAGATTGATTATATTTCTGTTGAGGATTTGAGATTGATGATGATGCATGTGTCTCATGATTTATAACTTGATGCTCCTCAGGACTTCGTTGTGACGTCTGTGTTCACCTTCTTCTGGCTGGTCGCTTCTTCTGCCTGGGCTAAAGGTTTGTCGGATGTGAAGGCAGCCACCGACCCAGACAAGGTCCTCTTACTGATCGAGGCATGCGACGAACCAGAGAACCGCTGCCGTGAAGTCCACGACCCTGTCGTTTCTGGTCTCAACACATCTGTGGTAAGTTTTTCAGGATTGGTGTATTTAGTAAAAGTGCTGACTGCTGAGGATATGACAGAAAAAACCTGTACTACTACATATTGACTTCTTCTTCTTCTTTTTTCAATTCATACCCCAGGCGTTTGGCTTCCTGAACCTGATCCTGTGGGGAGGAAACCTGTGGTTTGTGTTCAAAGAAACCGGCTGGATGGCAGCCTTCGGAGGCACATATGCACCTTCCCAGGAGAAGGCGCCTGCTCCAGAGTCCTTTGGCCAGGAAGGCTATGGGCAAGAGGGCTACGCACAACAGGGGGACGCCTATGCCGGCACCCAGGGAGGTTACCAGCCTGACTATGGCCAGGGTGGCTACACCGAGGGAGGTGGAGACTATCAGCAGGGGGGATACGAACAGCAGCCCACCTCCTTTGCCAATCAGATGTGAGCTGGTCCACCCTACAGCATCTGGAAGCTGGTGAGTGTCAGTACATATGTTGGAGCAACACTGAGAATACCGAGGTAATCGACTGATAAATACTGTATTAATGTTACTCTTCCAAAGGGAATACAGACTATGTGGCTTTATGTATACATTAGCTGTAATTAATTTGTTTATCTCTCTCTCTCTCCCTCTCTCTCTCTCTCTCTCTCTCTCTCTCTCGCTCCTTCTCTCGCTCTCTCTCTCTCCTCTCTCTCTCTCTCTCCAGGGCCACCCTGTGATTTGGGAGTGTGGTGCCTGACCACCATCCACAATTCCCCACTCCTCTGTTTGTCTGTTTGTGCATCTGTGAGTTGACAAGAGGAGGGAGGGATGGAAGACGGTGGGGTCTTGGGAGGGGAATTTAGCAACACCGTGTCCGTTTGGGTTATTTTGGTGAGCGGGAAATGGGTCCTTACAGTAACATGCTGTTTCTTCTGTTGATGTATTTAACTGTAGAAGACAACAGGGGGTTTTCCATTTGGTCATATGAGGAAAAACTTGAATACAATATACAAAAAACTACAAAGATCAATCTTATAAGGGAATAACACTTAAATGGACAATAATGGTAGTAGTATTTAAGAATGTATTTGTCTGTGCTGTGTAAATATCAACATATTAATATATAAATATATGTACACAGTTGAAAAATTGTGCACTCCATATTAGTTGTTATACAACAAATGTAGAGCGCAGAGTTATTCAATTGTATTTATTTCAGTTCTGTTTAGGTCACATAGTTCTACCCTCATTGTGCTCTAATATTTACGTTGTGTGTTTATTTTATTTCCCAACATTCGTTTTTATTTCTCATTTTGATGTTTTTGTTTATTCATTTTCAGAATAGAGTTACCTCTTTTCTATTTTCTCATTGCGCTTTTTTATTTGTTCAACATTACTGAGTGAGTTTGTGACTGTGACAGCAGTGGAGAGGTGTTAGCAGTGATTTGTGTGTTTAACATGGGTTACATTCATTACAACTTGTGTTCGTTGACGTTTTATGTTTTTCCATCAAACTATTTCTCAAGCAATGATTTGGCTATGTTTGTTCCAGAGAATCTCTTAAAAGCTGTAAAAAGTCCAAAATGCATCTAGGATAATGAAAAAGTAGTTAGCACGGTAGCACTTGGTATTTTGCTAATATTATGCTGTTCCTAAAAACTGCTGTACGTAGTGTTCTCTCAGCACTCTTATTTAGAGATGATTTGAGGTTGTGAATCAGGGAAGACAACGGATGTTGAGGGGCATCACTTTTTTTTTTTTTGGGATTGTAAATGTAGTTTAGAAATCGGCATCTGAAAAATTTGGTCCAGAACCCATTCCTGTTTTAATATAGTCTAGGGATGAGTCATCAGACAGAGTTAGTCATCGTGTTTAATCACCATTTATAATGCTCGTCTGATCATAACGCATGTAAATATTTACACCGGAAAAAAATCAGTATGGCACAATGTGCGCCGTTTTCAACACCATACACAAGCCATAGGAAATAATGATAGTACTTTTAACATATTAATATAGCCAACTGAGGTGTTCTGAACAGTATCTTATTTCCAAGTAAAAACATAAATCCTGCATCCCCCACAACACCCCTTTACTCTCAAAACAAAAGAGGTTTTGCATGTCTGACTCTTGGTCTAAAAGCAGCCTGGAACAAAAGTGAAGGAGGAAAGGCAAGTGGCATATAAGTGTTAGAGCATATTAAGTAATATGATGTATGTTTGGCTCATCATAAGGTGACAGCACAGAGCAGCTCCGATATATTTCACACAAATCACACAGAGTACATGTGCTACAATAATCAGGTTGGCCTACCCGCTGCACTGCCAATCCTCTGTTTGGATAGAAGAAAAACTGTATTGCCAAATGATAACAGGACAGGTGCGTATTGAGCGATATATTTTGCTTCTATAGTTATCATCACAATGGAAACTGATATTGTTTTTCATTCATATTATTCCATTATGCAGTTTTGGATGAATTCCTTTTTTTGTATCATTTTTTCTTTATCAGGCGGTGTAGAGACACCTGACTTTCTATCTCTTCCTCTGTGTTCTCTCTCTCTTTCTATCTCTCTCTTTCCCTCGCTCTCTCTTTTTTCTCTCTCTCTCTCTGTAGTTCTTATAAATATGCTCAATGAAATACATATACTCTGTTGTTAGTGGTGAATGATGTCTTGTGATACTCTTTACGCCTTTGGATAGTGCTGTGTTTATTGTGTATGATGTATTCTTATTAGTATTTATGATCATGACTATGACAATATATCCATTGTATTCTTATTCTATGGAATCCATGTGAAACAAAATCAAATAAACTTGAAATTATTCTGTTGAAAGTTAAATGCCTTGTCTATGTCTCTAATCTTAGCGATCATATGTATTGTTTATGCTGTGCTATGTTGATTTTTTATTCATTTTTGTTTAACCTTTATTTAACTAGGCAAGTCAGTTAAAGAACAAATTCTTATTCACAATGACCGCCAACCAAAAGGCAAAACGCCTCCTGTGGGGACGCGGGCTGGGATTAAAAATGAAATATATATATAAATATAGGACAAAACACACATCACAACAAGAGAGACAACACAACACTACATAAAGAGAGACCTTAGAAAACAACATAGCAAGGCAGCAACACATGACAACACAGCATGGTAGCAACACAACATGACAACAACATGGTAGCAACACAACATGGTAGCAGCACAAAACATGGTACAAACATTATGGGGCACAGACAGCACAAAAGGCAAGAAGGTAGAGACAACAATACATCACGCAAAGCAGTCGCAACTGTCAGTAAGAGTGTCCATGATTGAGTCTTTGAATGAAGTGATTTAGATAAAACTGTCCAGTTTGAGTGTCTGTTGCAGCTCGTTCCAGTCGCTAGCTGCAGTGAACTGAAAAGAGGAGCAACCTAGGGATGTGTGTGCATTGGGGACCTTTAACAGAATATGACTGGCAGAACGGGTGTTGTATGTGGAGGATGAGGGCTGCAGTAAATATCTCAGAAAGGAGAGAGTGAGGCCTAAGAGGGTTTCATAAATAAGCGTCAACCAGTGGGTTTTGCAACGGGTATACAGAGATGACCAGCTTATAGAGGAGTATAGAGTGCAGTGTCCTATAAGGAGCATTGGTGGCAAATCTGATGGCCAAATGGTAAAGATCATCTAGCCTCTCGAGAGCATCCTTACCTGCCGATCTATAAATTATGACTCCGTAATCTAGCATGGGTAGGATGGTCATCTGAATCAGGGTTAGTTTGGCAGCTGGGGTGAAAGAGGAGCGATTATGATAGAGGAAACCAAGTCTAGATTTAACTTTAGCCTGCAGCTTTGATATGCGTTGAGAGAAGGTCAGTGTACCGTCTAGCCATACTCCGAAGTACTTGTATGTGGTGACTACGTCAAGCTCTAAACCCTCAGAGGTAGTAATCACAACTGTGGGGAGAGGGGCATTCTTCTTACCAAACCACATTACCTTTGTTTTGGAGGTGTTCAGAACAGGGTTAAGGGCAGAGAAAGCTTGTTGGACACTAAAAAAGCTTTGTTGTAGAGCATTTAACAAAAAATCCTGGGAGGGGCCAGCTGAGTATAAAACGGGTATCATCTGCATATAAATGGATGAGAGAGCTTCCTACTGCCTGTGCTATGTTGTTGATGTAAATTGAGAAGAGTGTGGGGCCTAGGATCGAGCCTTGGGTACTCCATTGGTGACAGGCAGTGGCTGAGACAGCAGATTTTCTGACTTTATACACTGCACTCTTTGAGAGAGGTAGTTAGCAAACCAGCCCAAAGACCCCTCAGAGACACCAATACTCCTTAGCTGGCCCACAAGAATGGAATGGTCGGCTTCCGGTGACGCAACTTAGGAAATGGCTGCCTAGTTTTTCGTACTGCACATCGGTTGGGTATTTACCCCCCTAAATTCAAGTATTTACTCTGAGCATTATAATAATTTATGCAAAATGGAGAAGGGGAAAATAGGAAAAGGTCATTGGTGATGTGAACACCAAGGAACTTGAAACTCTTGACCCCCTCTCCACTACAGCCCCATCGATGTTAATGGGGGCCTGTTCAGCCCGCCTTTTCCTGTAGTCCACGATCAGCTCCTTTGTCTTGCTCACATTGAGGTAGAGGTTGTTGTTCTCTGATGTCCTCCCTATAGGCCATCTCATCGTTGTTTGTGATCAGGCCTTCCACTGTTGTATCGTCTGCAAACAATGATGGTATTGGAGTTGGGTCTGGCCACGCAGTCGTGGGTGAACAGGGGGTACAGGAGGGGAGTAAGTACACACCCCTGAGGGGCCCCAGTGTTAAGGATCAGCGTGGCAGATGTGTTGTTGCCTACTCTTACTACCTGGGGGCAGACCGTCGGGAAGTCCAAGATCCAGTTGTAGAGGGAGGTGTTTAGTCCCAGAGTCCTTAGCTTAGTGATGTGCTTTGTGGGCACTATGATGTTGAATGCTGAGCTGTAGTCAATGAACAGCATTCTCACATAGGTGTTCCTTTTGCCCAGGTGGGAAAGGGCAGTGAGGAGTGCGATTGAGATCGCATCAATTGTGGATCTGTTGGGGCGGTATGCGAATTGGAGTGGGTCTAGGGTGTCCGGGAGGATGCTATTAATGTTAGCCATGACCACCCTTTCAAAGCACTTCATGGCTACCGACGTGAGTGCTACGGGCGGTAATCATTTAGGCAGGTTACCTTCGCTTCCTTGGGCACAGGGACTATGCTGGTCTGCTTGAAACATGTAGGTATTACAGACTTGGTCAGGGAGAGGTTGAAAATGTCAGTGAAGACACTTGACAGTTGGTCCGCGCATTCTTTGAGTACACGTCCTGGTAATCAGTCTGGCCCAGCGGCTTTGTGAATGTTGACCTGTTTAAAGGTTTTGTTCACATCGGCTACCGAGAGCGTTATCACACAGTCATCCAGAACAGCTGGTGCTCTTGTGCATGCTTCAGTGTTGCTTGCCTCGAAGTGTGCATAAAAGGCGTTTAGCTCGCCTGGTTGGCTCGCGTCACTGGGCAGCTCGTTTCTGGGTTTCCCTTTGTAATCCGTAATAGTTTTCAAGCCCTGCCACATCCGACAAGCGTCAGAGCCGCTTAGCTTGTTTGATGGTCCGTCTGAGGGCATAGCAGGATTTCTTATAAGCATCCGGATTAGTCTCCCGCTCCTTGAAAGCGGCAGCTCTAGCCTTTAGCTCGATGCTGATGTTTCCTCTAAACCATGACTTCTGGTTGGGATATGTACTACGTACGGTCACTGTGGGGACGACCTCGTCAATGCACTTATTGATGAAGCCGATGACTGAGGTGGTGCACTCCTAAATGCCATTGGATGAATCCTGGAACATTTTCCAGTCTGTGCTAGCAAAACAGTGCTGTAGTGAAGCATCCGCGTAATCTGACCACTTCCGTATTGAGCGAGTCACTGGTTCTTCCTACTTTAGTTTTTGCTGGTAAGCAGGAATCAGGAGTATAGAATTATGGTCAGATTTGCCAAATGGAGAGTGGGGGAGAGCATTGTATGCATCTCTATGTGTGGAGTAAAAGTGGTCTAGGATTTTCTTTCCTCTGGTTGCACATGTGACATGCTGGTAAAAATGTGGTAAAACTGATATAAGTTTGCCTGATTTAAGTCCCCGCCACTAGGAGCGCAGCATCTGGGTGAGCATTTTCTTCTTTGCTTATGGCTTTATAGAGTTGGTTGAGAGCGGTCTTAGTGCCAGCTTCATTCTGTGGTGGTAAATAGACGGCTACGAATAATATCGATGAGAACTCTCTTGGTAGATAGTGTGGTCTACAGCTTATCATAAGGTACTCTACCTCAGGCGAGCAATACCTCGCACCAGCTGTTATTGACAAATAGACACACAACCCCACCCCTCGTCTTACCAGACGTAGTTTCTCTGTTCTGCCGGTGCATGGAAAATCCCGCCAGCTCTATATTAGCCGTATCGTGGTTCAGCCATGTCTCGGTGAAACCTAAGATATTACAGTTTTTAATGTTCCATTGGTAGGATAATCTTAATCGTAGGTCATCAATTTTATTTTCCAATGATTGCACGCTAGCAAGAAGAACGGATGGCAGTGAGAGTTTACTCGCTTGCCTACAGATTCTCAGAAGGCAGCCCGATCTGTGACCCCTTTTCCTGCATCTTTTCTTCAAGGAAATGACGGGGATCTGGGCCTGTTCCAGTGAAAGCAGGATATCCTTCTCGTCGGACTCGTTAAAGGAAAAAGTTTCTTCCAGTCCGCGGTGAGTAATCACTGTTCTGATGTCCAGAAGTTATTTTGGGTCATAAGTGATGGTAGCAGCAATATTATGTACAAAATAAGTAAAAAAACAAGTTACACAAAACGAAAAGAAACTAACAAAATAGCACCATTGCTTGGGAGAATGTAAAACGTCAGCCATGTCCTTCGGCACCATTCAAATCTAGCAGTTAGTATCAGCTTGATCTTAAATAAAGGACAAACCGTGACTGCCTTCCAAGCAATGGGAACCTCCCCAGAAAGGAAAGACAGGTTAAAAAGGTTGGAGATAAGCTTGGCGATGATAGGGGCAGCAACCTTAAAGAAGAAAGGGTCTAAACCATCTGACCCAGATGTTTTTTTTAGTTAAAATTTCAGGAGCTCCTCTAGCACCTCAGACTCAGCGACTGCCTGAAGGGAGAATTGTTTTAGCAGCCCAGGGGAAAAAGTGGGAGAAGCATCTGGGATAGTCACATTAGAAGGGGTGGGGGATGAGGAAATGTTGGACGGGCAAGGAGGCATTGCTGGGTCAAATAGGAATCCTGACTTAATGAAGTGGTGATTAATGAGCTCAGCCATGTGCTTCTTGTCAATAACAACCACATCATCAACATTAAGGGACATGGTCAGCTGTGAGGAGGAGAGTTTATTCTCCAGGTTTATTCTCCAACCGTTTTCCAGAACTTCTAAGGGGTTAGACCCACAGAGAGAGAACTGCTCCTTAAAGTAACTAACTTGAGCCTGAGTGCACTTATTTCTAATTTGCCTGAACGAGAGCCAGTCAGCCTGAGTGTACGTATGCCAAGCTTTTCGCCAAATACAATTCTTGAGGTGGAGTAACTCTGCAAGAACATGGTCATACCAGGGGCTGAAACTGTTTTTAATCCTAATTTTCTTTATGGGGGCGTGTTTGTTAACAATACCACTGAAAATATAAAAAAAGAAGGTCCAAGCGTCTTCAACAGAGGGGATAAAGCTGATTCTATACCATTTTACAGAGGCCAACTGATGAAGCAAGGCTTGCTCAATCAATTTTTTAGCAAGCGTCTACGACAAATCACGACAGGTCGTTTCACTGAGCAGCCATTGTGAACACAGGCTGTAAAACAGTGATCACTAAGGTCATTACAGAAAACACCAGACTGATACCTATCACGATTATTTGTGAGGATAACATCGAGGAGAGTAGCAATTTCTGGGTGTTTGGAGTCATACCTTGTGGGATTGGTAATAATCTGAGAAAGATTTAGGGAGTCCCATTGCTTTAGGACTTGGTCAGGTGGTTTAAGCATGTCCCAGTTTAGGTCACTTAACAGGACAAATTCAGACTCAGTGTAAAGGGCCAGGAGAGAGCTTAGGGCAGGTAGGGTACAGGCCGGAGCTGATGGGGGACGATAGCACCCAACAACAGTCAACAAAGAGCTATTTGAAAGTTTAATGCTTAAACCAGCAAATCAAATTGTTTGGGGACAGACTTGGTGGAGACAACCGAGCACTGAAGGTGATCCTTGGTAAAGATTGCCACTCCCTCACCTTTGGAAGATCTGTGTTGACAAAAAAGTTATAACCAGAAAGGTTAACATCAGTATTCAAAACACTCTTTCTTAACCATGTCTCAGTAATGACCAACACATCTGGATTGGAGCTGTGAACCCACACTTTCAATTGATCCATTTTAGGTAATAAGCTTCTAGTGTTAACGTGCAGAAAACCCAGGCTTTTACGAGAACAGAAATCAGTGAAGCAGATATCAGAGCACAAGTCAGAATTGGGGCTAATGACAGTAGATAGGCCAGGGTGTGAATGCACATTTCCAGATATCATAAACAGTAATACAATCAGGGCACGGCATAGGACAGGGAGAGCTCTGCAGTGCTGATTTATGACATCTCAATGTGCATTAGATGGCAACAAGATCATATTGTACAGCAATTTCATCAGGTAACATGAATACAAAGCTGGCGAGAGGTGGCTAGAATAGGACGGGAGGCCAAAAGTCTGTATAACCAATAGAGAGTCAGAGTCCCGAGTGTGGGAACAAACTTAGTCTGTCCCACGGTTTGGTAAAGAAAGTTCGTAGTCAACGAAGAATGCTGGAGTCATGAGGCAAATAGCAAAATAGCAAAATGCACAAGAAAATAAATATATATATATATAACGACTTGGGGCTAGCCATTGTAAGTTCAGAGTCACTCGCCCCAACAGTGCATGTGTGCTGGAGGCGGGTGAAAGCTCGGGAGAGGGGGGGGGGGGGGGGGGGGGGGGGGGAGGAGTGTGGCGTGGTGGGGGTACCTGTACCAGACAGGGGGAGACAGGCCAGGGCAGACAGTGAACAGAACGCCAGGTGGAATCCAAGCAGCAGTTCAGCAGGCAACGGGAGTAGTTGTCACACCCACTTGGGAGAAGCTTTTAGTTCTTGAGGCAGATTTCTTGTAGAAAATGCCCGTAGATGGTCATTGAACAGCGGGACTGGGCCTCAAATGGGGCTTCAAAGACTCCCGCCACTTGTTGGGCCCAAAGGCCTTGACACCTCTTACCTCTCATTAATGAACAATCAATAAACAACACAGTTGTACTCTATGTGCTTATGTTCAGCAGTGCCCGGAGCTCATTATGAGGTTCACTGAGGGTATAAATTAAGCAGGCCGACTACTAGGCTAGTCTACATCACATGGCACACGACCTTCTAAACGCATGCAGTTCTGCTGCTTTGCCACATGATGGCATGATATCTGTTTTCCAGAATTCTACAGTTGAAATGCAATGAATGTTTTTTCATAATCAGTGTTGATAAAATGTTCAAAGCTATTTTAATATGGTTTTAAAAATACAGGAATTATTCTAAATCGAAACAATACTTGGGTTTAATGAACAATCAATAAACAACAGTTTTATTATATTCCTATTCCAATTCTATACTACTCTATTCTGCATAGAGCAAAGCAGGCCTAAGTGAAATAACACATTTTTATAAAAGATCATGTGTCATACATCTCCAAGCATAGCGGCAGCTGTTCCCAGTCTTGTTTGCTCTGAAAACAACTGCTCACATCCCCCTGGGTAAGAAAGTTGCGCGCTATAAAGTGGCTTCTCGTATGTGCCCGACAAGTATTCGCCAACAGTACTGTTGGGCACGTACGGGAAGTGACTTTTTGCCCGCAACTTTCAGGCCTACCAGTAGCCCATCAGTAGGCAGTTCTAGTTGTCAAGAACGTAGTCGACGCTGTTGCCAAAGCAGAGACTTGTCACACAAAAACCGCATAGGGTAGATAGGTCTACTGCTTTCCGGTTCTACCCATGAAACCATGTTGAATGACACATACTGTTACTTTCAGTAATCCCAAACAGTGAATCAGAGCAACACCAAAAACCACCCTCCTGCCGCAGCCGGCGGGTTTAATACAGTGTTGGGGACTCTTTACTCCACCCACTCCATTCACTGCAATGCAATGCAATCAAATGTTATTTGTCACATGCACCGACTACACCTTACAGTGAAATGCTTACTTACAAACCCTTAACCAACAATGCAGTTAAGAAAAACAAGGTTTAAGTAAAAAATATAAAAGTAACAAATAATTAAAGAGCAGCAGTAAAATAATAGTAGCGGGGCTATATACAGGGGTTACTGATTCCGAGTCAATGTGATAGCGTGCGTCTCGTTGAGAGGTGTAGGAGTCAGGCGCAGGAGAGCAGGGATGTCTGAGAAGCGTGTTTAATAATGTAGTCCACCAATACAAAAATGGCACAGACAAAAAATCCAAAACTACCCTTTAGATACTCAGAACTCGTGCAACCGCACCGAGGAACAAACACAGTTCAGACACTTTAAATACACGTGCGTAACCGTGAAAACAACAAACATCAAATACAAACGAGCACAACAACCACAAGTATAATCCCGCAAGAACTAAGGCAGGCAACAGATTACCCTCATACACACAGAATTAAACACAAATGAAACCAGGTGTGAAAAGAAATCACAGACAAAAACAAACAGAAAAGGAAAAGGGGATCGGTGGGGGCTAGTAAGCCGGCGACGCCGACCTCCGAGCGCCGCCGGAACAGGGAGATGAGTTCCCTTCGATAGAAGTCGTGACAGTCAATGTGCGGGGGCACGGGTTAGTAGAGGTAATTAAGGTAATATTTACATGTATACTACCATTCAAATGTTTGGCGTCACTTAGAAATGTCCTTGTTTTTGTAAGAAAATATATTTTTTTGTCCAAATAAATAACATCAAATTGATCAGAAATACAGTGTAGACATTGTTCATGTTGTAAATGACTATTGTAGTTGGAAACGGCAGATTTTTTTTTATGGAATACATACATAAGTGTACTGAGGCCCATTACCAGTAACCATCCCTCCTGTGTTCCAATGGCACGTTGTGTTAGCTAATACAAGTTTATCAATTTAAAAGGCTAATTGATTATTAGAAAACTATTTAGCAATTATGTTAGCACAGCTGAAAACTGTTCTGATTTAAGAAGCAATAAAACTGGCCTTTTTTTAAGGCTAGTTGAGCATCTGGAGCTTCAGGATTTGTGGGTTGAATTACAGTCTCAAAATGGCCAGAAACAAATAACTTTCTTCTGAAACTCGTCAGTCTATTCTTGTTCTGAGAAATGAAGACTAGTCCATGCGAGAAATTGCCAAGAAACTGAAGGTCTCGTACAACGCTGTGTACGACTCATCACAGAACAGCGCAAACTGGCTCTAACCACAATAGATAGAGGAGTGGGAGCCGACAGTGCACAACTGAGCAAGAGGACAAGTACATTAGAGTGTCTAGTTTGAGAAACAGACACCTCACAAGTCCTCAACTGGCAGTTTCATTAAATAGTACCCTCAAAACACCAGTCTCAACATCAACATTAACAAGCTGACAAGGTTTTCATCGGTTTTCAGTTGCGGCTGAACAGTTTGTTTGTGTGTTTAACTCTGCCTGTAAACACGCTGGATGATTCAGAATCCATTGAAGAGCTTAAATGATTCATTGACGAGAGATACTTACGAACTCAAAGAAACATGTTGCTGGTTTTGGAAGATTCAAGCATTGTTAAGGACAACCAACCCAATCAACAAAACAAAACCAAACCAGGTTAGCCAATAGGTATCAACGATGGAACCAAACCATCCCCTAGTAAGAGGGCGCGAGTGGGGAGAGGTTTACTGATATGGATGTTGACTTGTTAAAATCCATCGATGAAAGGCTTGCCAAACTTGATATCTTGGATATATTGCGAGAGGACATCAATGCATTATGTGCTAGTCTCGAATTCAGCCAACGTCAGATTGATGATCTAAGGAAAGAGAACACGGTGCTGAAAGGTACTGTAGACTCTATTCATGGAAAGGTGGCGGTGGTGCAAAGGGAGAACAAACAACGTAAAGAAACCTTGCTTGATGTACAGTGTCGATCAATGCGGAACAATCTAATATTCTCAGGGATCCCGGAGAATGACAAAAGCAGAGGCTGTGAGGACACAGTCCGAGACTTTATGTCAACTCAACTAAAACTGCCCACTGATGTTGTGCGTAATGCCACTTTCTCCAGAGTCCATAGAATAGGTAAGGCCTCTGGAAATAGGCCACAGGCTATTATTGCATGTTTTGATACATTTAAGCAAAAGGAAATGACGAAGAACATGGGAAGAGAACTCAGAAACACTGATTTTGGAATGAATGATCACTTCCCCACTGAGATCAATGAAAGGAGAAAAAAACTATATCCCATCATGAAGGAAAAGCGTTGCCTGAATCAACAAGTCTCCATGGTGATGGATAAACTTTATATCAACGGGCAATTGTATCAGGACTCTAGAGTAACTCCCTGGCTATTTTAATTTAATGTTCAAATCTGAGTTTGTGTGTTGTGGTGTATTATGACAACTTCAACTATAACGAATACATGCTCTATTGATCTCCACTTGATAAGGAAAGGGCTGCATATAGCTCAGGTAAATGTATGTACAGTGCCTTGCAAAAGTATTCGGCCCCCTTGAACTTTGCGACCTTTTGCCACATTTCAGGCTTCAAACATAAAGATATAAAACTGTATTTTTTTGTGAAGAATCAACAACAAGTGGGACACAATCATGAAGTGGAACGACATTTATTGGATATTTCAAACTTTTTTTAACAAATCAAAAACTGAAAAATTGGCCGTGCAAAATTATTCAGCCCCTTTACTTTCAGTGCAGCAAACTCTCTCCAGAAGTTCAGTGAGGATCTCTGAATGATCCAATGTTGACCTAAATGACAAATGATGATAAATACAATCCACCTGTGTGTAATCAAGTCTCCGTATAAATGCACCTGCACTGTGATAGTCTCAGAGGTCCGTTAAAAGCGCAGAGAGCATCATGAAGAACAAGGAACACACCAGGCAGGTCCGAGATACTGTTGTGAAGAAGTTTAAAGCCGGATTTGGACACAAAAAGATTTCCCAAGCTTTAAACATCCCAAGGAGCACTGTGCAAGCGATAATATTGAAATGGAAGGAGTATCAGACCACTGCAAATCTACCAAGACCTGGCCGTCCCTCTAAACTTTCAGCTCATACAAGGAGAAGACTGATCAGAGATGCAGCCAAGAGGCCCATGATCACTCTGGATGAACTGCAGAGATCTACAGCTGAGGTGGGAGACTCTGTCCATAGGACAACAATCAGTCGTATATTGCACAAATCTGGCCTTTATGGAAGAGTGGCAAGAAGAAAGCCATTTCTTAAAGATATCCATAAAAAGTGTCGTTTAAAGTTTGCCACAAGCCACCTGGGAGACACACCAAACATGTGGAAGAAGGTGCTCTGGTCATATGAAACCAAAATTGAACTTTTTGGCAACAATGCAAACGTTATGTTTGGCGTAAAAGCAACACAGCTCATCACCCTGAACACACCACCCCCACTGTCAAACATGGTGGTGGCAGCATCATGGTTTGGGCCTGCTTTTCTTCAGCAGGGACAGGGAAGATGGTTAAAATTGATGGGAAGATGGATGGAGCCAAATACAGGACCATTCTGGAAGAAAACCTGATGGAGTCTGCAAAAGACCTGAGACTGGGACGGAGATTTGTCTTCCAACAAGACTGATCCAAAACATAAAGCAAAATCTACAATGGAATGGTTAAAAATGAACATATCCAGGTGTTAGAATGGCCAAGTCAAAGTCCAGACCTGAATCCAATCGAGAATCTGTGGAAAGAACTGAAAACTGCTGTTCACAAATGCTCTCCATCCAACCTCACTGAGCTCGAGCTGTTTTGCAAGGAGGAATGGGAAAAAATTTCAGTCTCTCGATGTGCAAAACTGATAGAGACATACCCCAAGCGACTTACAGCTGTAATCGCAGCAAAAGGTGGCGCTACAAAGTATTAACTTAAGGGGGCTGAATCATTTTGCACGCCCAATTTTTCAGTTTTTGATTTGTTAAAAAAGTTTGAAATATCCAATAAATGTCGTTCCACTTCATGATTGTGTCCCACTTGTTGTTGATTCTTCACAAAAAAATACAGTTTTATATCTTTATGTTTGAAGCCTGAAATGTGGCAAAAGGTCGCAAAGTTCAAGGGGGGCGAATACTTCCGCAAGGCACTGTATCTTGGGTTATTTTAACATAAATTGGAAGGATCACAATAATTTGAATAGAACAAATTTAATGAGATATGCCAAGAACTGTGGTTTGAAGCAAATGGTTAATGATACTACTAGATCTTCAATTAAGTTTGGTAATCTTTCAGACACACACATTGATCTGATTTTCTGTAATATACCATTGCAATGCTTAAAAGCCAGATCAATGCCAGTGGGCTGGACAGACCATAATATTGTGACCATAACCATGAACACCAAGGTTCCAAAGAAACCCCCTAGGATTGTGGTCAAAAGAAATTGAATCAAAAGAAAACATTTAATCATGAGCTATTTCTAAATGATTTGGCTGCTGTACCCTGGGAGCTGATTTATCTAGAGGATGATTTAAATTGAATCGAAAGAAAAACGTTATTTTACAACAATGATTTTATTGATTGTAAAAATTATTCTAAAAAGGTCTGGAACACAGTTAAGGGCCTACTTGGTACATCTATCTCATCATGCCCATCTAGTGTGGAGGTGGACGGGAGAATAATAACAAAACCAGTTGATATTGCCAATCATTTTGTAGATTTTTTTTACACAGAAAATTAAATTACTGAGCCACAATGTAGATATACATTCTTCCAAACAAGCTATTGTCCAATGGATTGATGATCATATTATGAGCAACAAGATCTGCTCTTTTAGTCTGCAAATGGTGTCAGTGGAGGAGGTGTTAAACCTATCAAGTTACCTGATGGTAAATCTACAGGTTATGGTCTTATGGACAATTTATTGCTTCACTGTGCTGCTCCCCAGATTGCAGTTCCACTGAGATACATATTTAATTGGTCACTGGAAAAGGGGATGTATGGAAATGTATGGAAGTATGCGAATCTGTGTCCTATTCCGAAAGACAGCAAAGAACCCATTACTCCTGCCAATAGTCGACCAATTAGTCTACCTCCTACACTCAGTAAGATATTGGAGGGTATTGTGAGTAGACCAATGTGGGAGTACATGGAAAAGAATGATCTGATTCCAGCCAATCAGCAAGCTTATCGCAAAAACCATTCCACTACCACTGCATTGGTTGACATGACTGACCAGTTGCTCAATGCTATGGATAATGGCAAGTTTGTGGGAGTACTATTTTTAGATTTTAGTGCAGCATTTGATTTAGTGGATCATGAAATAATTTTGACCAAATTAATGCATTATGGTTTTAAGGAGGTAGTGTTGAATTGGGTGCAGTCATATCTAACTGACAGGAAACAGTTCACCTATATCAATGGTTCATTTTCTTCCCCTCGTGTTAAACTGTGGAATATCGCAAGGCAGCTGCCTTGGGCCACTTCTTTATTTAATATATACCAACGACCTTCCCTATGCCTTAGTTGAAACTCAAGCTACTATATTTGCAAATGATACTACAATTTATGCAGCAAGACAATCGGTTAAACAGGTACAGCAGGCTTTACCTGGAGATTTGGAGAATATCAGGGAATGAGATTTCCAAAACAAACTTGTTTTAAACACCAAGAAAACCAAAGTTATGTTGGTCTGTTCAACTAGGAAAAGGCCAAAACAGCATGGGATACAATAAAGTATGGGAGGAGTACAAATTGAAGAAGTGGCAGAACCAAACTATTGGGAGTGCAGCTAGACGACTGCTTATCATGGTCGTCTCAAATAACTAATCTATGTAAAAAAATATATATATATATTTAAAACAGCATGCATAATCAGAAGGATAGCTAAATATTTACCAGGACAAATTCTTCAGCAACTAACACAAGCATTAATTGAGAGTCAGGTGAACTACTGTTCGGTGGTCTGGGGAAATGCATCATCAAGTGAAGTTAGGAGGCTGCAGAATGCACAGAATAAAGCAGCAAGGATTGTTTTAAGGTGGCGATATGGTTCTTCTGTTGCAGTCATGAGCAGTGTTCTTGGTTGGTCATCAATCGACAAGATAATTGAAAAAAAACATGCTTATTTTATTTCATAATATACATAATTTAAAACGGCCAAGTTCTATTCTCAACGGTATTCAGTTGGTAAGAGACAGGCATTCCGTAAATACTAGAAATAGATTGTCCACCATCTATGCGTTATCCAGACAGAGAAGAGAAATGGGCAAAATAACATTTAGATTTAGAGCAATAAAGAAATGGAATAAATTAACTGAGAACTAGAAACCTTTTAATATATACATTTAAACATTATTTTAAAACAATTTAAATATAATACATAGATGTTTTGGGACTATAGTAGATGAAGAATCAATATTTTTTTAGATTGAGTATTTATTGGGTCATTATGTTAGTATATTATGTATGTTTGTAATAGTGTGTTATATGTGTTTGTATTATAAATTGTATTTTAATGTTTAAGGACTCTTGGAAGATTAGTCCAAATGGGGACTTAAAGAGATCCAAATCAAACATTGAAGAGGCGACTCCAGGATGCTGGCTTTCTAGGCATGTGGTTAGTTTTGGAGGGGGTCTGTAGTCCACACCCAGCAGCACTTCACTTCAAATCTGTTGTGCAGCAACCCACTGCCATCCTGAAGACAAACAATGTATACGAAATGCTTCAGTCTGGTTTTAGACCCCATCATAGCACTGAGACTGCACTTGTGAAGGTAGTAAATTACCTTTTAATGGCGTCAGACCGAGGCTCTGCATCTGTTCTCGTGCTCCTAGACCTTAGTGCTGCTTTTGATACCATCGATCACCACATTCTTTTGGAGAGATTGGAAACCCAAATTGGTCTACACGGACAAGTTCTGGCCTGGTTAAGATCTTATCTGTCGGAAAGATATCAGTTTGTCTCTGTGAATGGTTTGTCCTCTGACAAATCAACTGTAAATTTCGGTGTTCCTCAAGGTTCCGTTTTAGGACCACTTGTTTTCACTATATATTTTACCTCTTGGGGATGTCATTCGAAAATATAATGTTAACTTTCACTGCTATGCGGATGACACACAGCTGTTCATTTCAATGAAACATTTTGAAACCCCAAAATTGCCCTCGCTATAAGCCTGTGTTTCAGACATAAGGAAGTGGATGACTGCAAACGTTCTACTTTTAAACTCGGACAAAACAGAGATGCTTGTTTTAGGTCCCAAGGAATAAAGATATCTTCAGTTGAATCTGACAATTAATCTTGATGGTTGTACAGTCGTCTCAAATAAAACTGTGAAGAACCTCGGCGTTACTCTGGACTGATCTCTCTTTTGACGAACATATCAAGACTGTTTCAAGGACAGCTTTTTTTCCATCTACGTAACATTGCAAATATCACAAACTTTCTGTCCAAAAAGGATGCAGAAAAATGAATCCATGCTTTTGTTACTTCTAGGTTAGACTACTGCAATGCTTTACTTTCCGGCTACCTAGATAAAGCACTAAATAAACTCCAGTTAGTGCTAAATACGCCTGCTAGAATCCTGACTAGAACCAAAAAAAGTAATCATATTACTCCAGTGCTAGCCTCTCTACACTGGCTTCCTGTCAAAGCAAGGGCTGATTTCAAGGTTTTACTGCTAACCTACAAAGCATTACATGGGCCTACTCCCACCTATCTTTCTGATTTGGTCCTGCCATACATACCTACACGAACGCTACGGTCACAAGACGCAGGCCTCCTTACTGTCCCTAGAATTTCTAAGCAAACAGCTGGAGGCAGGGCTTTCTCCTATAGAGCTCCATTTTTATGGAATGGTCTGCCTACCCATGTCAGAGACGCAGACTTGGTCTCAACCTTTAAGTCTTTACTGAAGACTCATCTCTTCAGTGGGTCATATGATTGAGTGTAGTCTGGCCCAGGAGTGTGAAGGTGAACGGAAAGGCTCTGGAGCAACAAACCGCCCTTGCTGTCTCTGCCTGATACAACCCGACAGGATGCTCGATTGTGCATCTGTAAAAGTTTGAGTGTTTTTTGTGACAAGCCAAATTTCTTCAGCCTCCTGAGGTTGAAGAGGCGCCGTTGCGCCTTCTTCACCACGCTGACTGTACGGACAGCGTCCCGTCGATTTGGATAGGGGGGTGCTCCCTCTGCTGTTTCCTGAAGTCCACGATCATCTCCTTTGTTTTGTTGACATTGAGTGTGTTTTCCTGACACCACACTCCGTGGGCCCTCACCTACTCACTGTAGGCCGCCTCGTCGTTGTTGGTAATCAAGCCTACCGCTGTAGTGTCGTCTGCAAAATTGATGATTGAGTTGGAGGCGTGCATGGCCACGCAGTCATGGGTGAACAGGGAGTACAGGAGAGGGTTGAGAAAGCACCCTTCTGGGGCCCCAGTGTTGAGGATCAACGGGGTGGAGATGTTGTTTCCTTCCCTCAACACCTGGGGGCGGCCCATCAGAATGTCCAGGAGCCAGTTGCACAGGGCGGGGTCGAGACCCAGGGTCTCGAGCTCGTCATCAAGCTCGGAGGGTACTATGATGTTAAATGCTGAGCTGTAGTCGATGAACAGCATTCTTACATAGGTATTCCTCTTGTCCAGATGGGTTAGGGCAGTGTGGTTGCGATTGCGTCGTTTGTGGATATATTGGGGCGGTAAGCAAATTGGAGTGGGTCTAGGGTGTCAGGTAGTGTGGAGGTGATATGATCCTTGACTAGTCTCTCAAAGCACTTCATGATGATGGAAGTGAATGCTACGGAGGCGATAGTCGTTTAGCTCAGTTACCTTAGCTTTCTTGGGAACAGGAACCATGGTGGCCCTCTTGAAGCATGTGGGAACAGCAGACTGGGATAGGGATTGATTGAATATGTCCGTAAACACCTCAGCCTGGTCTGCACATGCTCTGAGGACGCGGCTAGGGATGCCGTCTGGGCCGGCAGCCTTGCGAGGGTTAACACATTTAAATGTTTTACTCACGTTGGCTGCGGTGAAGGAAAGCCGGCAGGTTTTGTTCTTGCAACGGGTATACAGAGAGGACCAGTTTACAGAGTAGAGTGCAGTGATATGTCCAATATGGAGCATTGGTGGCAAATCTGCATTGGTGGAATGGTGAAGTCCGTTTGCTCGTGTTTACTTCCTCCTTCAAGGGGGTCATTTATTTTTTTTCAATTTAAAGTTTTCTTAAGTTTTCTTGTTTTTCAATCAACCAACAAAACACATTCCACATTCACAGATGTGACTAACTAAAAAAATTAACATATTAAACATATTAAAAAATATTAACATATTTTTAAAAAAAGGGAGTCACTTCCTATTCTGTTGAACTAGTTTTGCTAAATCCAGGAAGTTGAGGTTGCCACTACTCATTCATTCGAAATAGTTACAACTTAGTGAGAAGACAACCCCGCAGTTAAGAGACATCATCAGTCCGCATTTGTTCTACTGAATTTAATTTAGCTACAAAGTTGTGTCTTCGTTGAGTTCTGCAACCTTGCAAAGGGAAATAGAGCCGTTATAATTAGTTGGTAAACTATAACGTTACATTCAAGTTAGTTATGGCTGATATGGATGCGGGCTGCTTGGAAAATCTGAAGGGTTACATCAATACCCAAAAAGGAATTATTCTCGTCGCAGAAATAGTACGTTTGTTCCATATCACTGTTATAGCCAGAGAATCACACAAAGAGTACATTTACTGCGATAGGAGGGTTATTCTTGGGCTGCTGTAATACCTTTTAAAAATACACTTTACGAGAATAAATGCATTTTCTGAACACTTCACTACATATTAAACCTTCAAGAAAACACACATTTTTATTTACAACCTTTTTTTTGAGTAAACATTCCAGTTGTGATTGATAGAAATACATAACATCTATAAAATGCATTTAATAAGGCTATATAAATCAACGTTTTCACTGATTATGACAGAAACAACAAACTAGGTATGATTTATTCTATAAATGTCTAGTATACTTTTACAACCTTTGCTTTGTGTAGAAATTCCAGTTTTGATTTGATAGAAATGCATAAAATCTCAAATATTGCAGTTAAAGATGACTGATTCAGTGATTGTCGCAGAAAAAAGTGAAAATATGCATTTATTTGCAATAACTGTAAAGAAATGTTAATGTTAATTCCATTTGCAATTTGTTCTATATGAAGTTAGACAATGTTTACAATCTTACATTGTATGCCAAATCAATGTTTTCATTTTTAGTGCAACAGTTCCACATTTTAAAGTAGTTACAAGGCACAACAGTCATTTATTTATACGTCTCTAAATTAACAGCAAAGAGGCCCCTTCCAATCATTTCCTCTTTTGGCTTTGCTGAAGTCCTTCTTTGTCATCCCCAGACAAGCTGAATGGTACCATCTCTGGCACACAGAGCATTCTATCTGCAGTATTAAAACATAAAACAGGGTTAAGTTTATTTACATGTAAATTACAGTTCTGAAATACCCAAATTCTGTTACATGATTTTGCTATTAGGAACATTTTCAAATTTAATTTGATTTTTGTTCAATTGCTAAATTGACTTTAAATGACATGCATTTGACCCCAACCCTGACAGAAGCACACATAACTGAGGTGTTAATCATGGTTGAGTATTCAGGCAATCTAAATCATGTAGTAATAGAGGCATACATTTGCAAAAAACCTATGTGTTGATATAAAATGTATCACACATCAGTGTTGTAATATCAAATATTAGTTTATATTATATTTTTCCTCAAAACAAAGGTTGTAAAAGTATACTACACATTTATAGAATAAATCATATCTAGTTTAATGTTTCTGTGACAAACGGTGAATTAGTTATTGATTTATGCCACTTTTAATTGCATCTTATAGATGATCTATTTCTATCAAATCAAAACTGAAATCCCTCCAAGACTTACCCCAAAACACTGCCTTTCATTGTATGCAATGAAATGTAATAAGGACATTTCATATATTTAGAATAATCTGCCCTACATTTGATAGGCCTATAGCAGTAAATATTGAAACAAATAAAAACACATCAGGCATTAGGAGTAATTAAAAACATTCAACAGGTTCCATCAGAAAAGTTTGTGTCATCAAACTGTAGAAATATCTTCCAAGGGCATTTAGAATGTTAGAACAGCTGTAACTACAGCACTAGTGTCACCATGACGATCCTTCTCCGCAGGAGCACCACATTCATTCATTCATGGTTCTCTTCCTGAGAGTCTGGCCCACACATCTCTCTCAACCTCTACAGTACGTGGCGGGATGTCACACGCTGTGGGGGTGGAATCATCTCAAGGACTTCATCAAACTGATGCCAGTGGATGTCGTCTCGAAGTCCATAAAAATCTGTTTGGTCCAACACGATGCATACATTTCACTTGTACACTAATTTCATCCATGCCGAAGATGATGCCTGGATAAAGGTCAGCATCATATTCCACTACACACCACTGCCCAAGAAGACGTGGATTTACCCACTGGATTTCGTCCACAGGTTGTGGATTTTCCTCATTGGCTGGCTGTTCTGGAGCAGCCAGGCCCTTCTGCCTGAAACTGAAGTAGTGTGTGTTAAAGCATGTACAGATTACATCCTTTGTTGAACAAATGCAGCTGACATCACCAGACATCAGCTCACCAGGAGCAAGGGTGATGACCTGGTGTATTTCCTGATGGAGGGCACCGCTTTTATCGGGCTTGGCATCACCTCCATCGCACGTTCAACATCGGCACTCTTCACAAGGTGTTTGTCTCATGGAGGGTCAAGTTCCTCAGTCATCTTTTCCTCTCCTCTCACTGATCTTGTTCTTTTTCTCTGCCTCAACGTTTATTTTCCATCTCTGACGCTCTCTCTCTCAAGGTATTTCCTGGGTCAGCATTTTGACGTGATCGACACTGCCTTTCTCTTTCTGCTGCTGATGTGGGTGCCATCATTCCCTAGATGTTTCAATGGATAACGTTAAATCAAATATTCTTAGAATATATACATGTATACACTATAATCCTTAAGTAATTTAGGATCTAGAGTCACTTAAAGGAACAACTGAAGTTAAGAGCATTACCCAACTATCCTACCACTAGGCTACCTGCCTTAAAATATATTTTGTGTTCACATGGAACACATTACAGCATGTTTTATAAGTGAATATAAACAAGATATAATGTATAATATATTGAATAATGCATTTGTTTAGATGCAATATTCATAAATAAAGTAAATAACTCAACCCTGTCCCAGGTTTACTACCCCTTTACAATGACACGTGATGGGGTTGAATTTGACGGGATTGAGTTTTTTTGGCTCAAAATGGCCTCTGCTCCTCATGTGTTGAAGGACAGGAGACCACATGGTGTGGATGAAATTAATATATTGTATATTTTTATGGGTTAAAGTATAATTTAGATAAGTACTAGTTTTCCAACTTTATTTTAAGTTGGTCAGCTTGACGATCCCCACCTGACTTTAAAAAACAACAAAATACAGATATAAAATAATGTGATACTTGCCTGTTTCTGTACCATGCAGTTGAAAATTGTTGAATGATGTCACTTCCTGTTAATGATGGCACATAAGGCTGGAGTGACCATTTTCTTGTCGGAGTTTGGTTGTTGTGACGGGGTTGAGTGTAGACTGAGGGACAGAGCTAAATTGTGTGATTTTAATCAATAATCATGCATTTTGTAAACAAAATACTTTCTCAACAAAAGAACACCATACAGTGCCTTGCGAAAGTATTCGGCCCCCTTGAACTTTGCGACCTTTTGCCACATTTCAGGCTTCAAACATAAAGATATAAAACTGTATTTTTTTGTGAAGAATCAACAACAAGTGGGACACAATCATGAAGTGGAACGACATTTATTGGATATTTCAAACTTTTTTAACAAATCAAAAACTGAAAAATTGATTATAGACCTGTCTATGCGCTATGCGTTTTTGTATGTTATAATTTGACAAGTTGCTTTGCTTCCCTTGATTTAGTTTACAGAAATGCCATTACTTGTTTTATGACTCGAGTTGAATCGTGGTTGCGTGGGAGGGGCGTAAGGTCACCACGTCATCGGCATTTACCTGCACAGGTTGGGGTTAGACAACTTCGAAGTATAGACCCCTCACCGACCGCAGGCTACATACTTATGGAGCTCTGTGACACTCTCATACAGTGATGTACAGTACTTAAGTAAAAATACTTTGAAGTACTACTTAAGTTGTTTTTTGGGGGGTTTCTTTACTCTACTATTTATATTTTTGGCAACTTTTACTTCACCACATTCCTAAAGCAAAATAATGTACTTTTTACTCCATGCATTTTCCATGACACCCATAAGTACTTGTTGCATTTGACAGGAAAATGGTTCAATTCTCACTTATCAAGAGAACATACAGTGGGGCAAAAAAGTATTTAGTCAGCCACCAATTGTGCAAGTTCTCCCACTTAAAAAGATGAGAGAGGCCTGTAATTTTCATCATAGGTACACTTCAACTATGACAGACAAAATGAGAAAAAAAATCCAGAAAATCACATTGTATGATTTTTAATGAATTTATTTGCAAATTATGGTGGAAAATAAGTATTTGGCCAGCTGCATCGGCACCCCCACAGTTGACACACAGTGATTTCTCTATCCCAACTGTACACTCCCTCTGACTATGCCCTCCTGCACATTTCACACCTCATGGGATCTCCCTTCTACACACTGCTGTAATATGTCTGAATCCTTGGTAACTAAAGCACCGCAGCGGGTTTGGAACCTAGCCCTCACAGAATAACAAATACATGGTAACCTGACCGTATCAGGTAGAACCTCTGTGTCAAAGCTCAACAAGACAGACAGGGTATTCTCAGTCTCGCCATTGCCACTGGGTCTATGTCTCGCCAAATGGCAGGTGTTACAAACACTAGAAATATTCCTTTCCATTTGATCTACCTCTAACGCGCTGATAACACCTTTTAGCGGTTCCTGGCTATCCATCAATTATTTATTTTTTAGAAGAACATTGTGCGGTCTGGTTTGCCTAATATAAGGAATTTGAAATAATTTATATTTTTACTATTAAGTACATTTGAGCCATTCCATTTACTTTTATATTTTACTGGGTGACTTTCACTTTTACTTGAGTCATTTTCTATTAAGATACCTTCACTTTTACTCAATTTAGTAATTTTTACAACACCACTCTCATGTATCTATCTATCTCTATACAGTACCAGAAGAGCTGGCCTCTACAATCATCCAACCTCAACCAAATTGAGATGGTTTGGGATGAGTTGGACCGCAGAGTTCAGAAAAAGCATCCAACAAGCTCTCAGCATATGTAAGAACTGTTGTAAAAGCATTTCAGGTGAAGCTGGTTGAGATAATGCCAAATGTTTGCACGGCTTTCAAGGCAAAGGGTGACTACTTTGAAGAATATAAAATATATTTTGATTTGTTTAACACTTTTTTGGTTACTACATGATTCCATATGTGTTATTTCATAGTTTTGATGGCTTCTATTATTCTACAATATAGAAAATAGTGAAAATAAAGAAAAACACTTGAATGAGCAGGTGTGTCAACTTTTGACTGGTACTGTATATATTTCCTTCAAATATATTTTCCTTTTATTTTCCACTAACTACCACCCCTCCCCTATTTGGAGTTAACTAATGGACAACAACACTTAGGCTTCTACTTCCAGCTTATACATACTATATACATTTTACAGACACGGTATATTTTTTCAATAGTTATCTTTTCTTTGATTGTAGTCCTATCCTTCAGTTCCACTCAACCCCTCCCATCTATCTCTGAACACCATCCAGTTTTGATTTCTATTTGCTATATATATTCTAACTGTGCTGTTTCACAAAAGTTCTGAACCTTTCAAAAATGGTTTTATTGTTTATTGTTTTCTCCCCAATTTCGTGATATCCAATTACGATCTTGTTTTCTCGCTGCAACCCCCCAAAAGACTAGGGAGAGGCCAAGGTCGAGTCATGCGTCCTTCGAAGCAGGAGCAGCCAAACCACGCTTCTTAACTTCTCTAGGGTAGAGGGCAGCATTTGAAATTTTGGATGAAAAGCGTGCCCAAATTAAACTGCCTTCTGCTCAGGTCCAGAACATAGGATATGCACATTTGGATAGAAAACACTTTAAAGTTTCCAAAACTGATTTGGCAGGTAAAAATCTGAGAAAAATCCATTCAGGAAGTAGGATTTTTTGTTGTTGTATTTTTCTATTTAATGCCATTACAGTATCCATTGACTTAGGACTCGAATTGCAGTTCCTATGCCTTCCACTAGATGTCAACAGTGTTTAGAAATTGTTTCAAGCTTGTATTCTGAAAAATGAATGCGTAAGAGCAGTCTGAATGAGTGGACCCTGCCGTGTCAGAGATTTTTCATGCGTGCGACCGAGAGAGCGCTTTTCTTGTTTACCTTTTATATTGACAACGTTATTGTCCGGTTGAAATATTATCGATTATTTAGACTAAAAACAACCTGAGGATTGAATATAAACATCGTTTGACATGTTTCTATGAACTTTACGGATACAATTTAGATTTTTTTGTCTGCCTGTTGTGACTGCGTTTGAGCCTGTGGATTACTGAAGAAAACACGCAAACAAGAGGTTTTCGGATATAAAGAGAAACTTTATCAAACAAAAGGAACATTTATTGAATAAATGAATGTCTGAGTGCAACTATATGAAGGTCATCAAAGGTAAGTGATTCATTTTCTCTCTATTTCTGACTTGTAACTCTTCTACTTGGCTGGTTACTGTTTGTAATGATTTGTCTGCTGGGCTATGTTCTCAAATAATCGTAAGGTATGCTTTAGCCGTAAAGCATTTTTGAAATCTGACACCGTGGTTGGATTCACAAGAAGTGAATCTTTACAACTATTTTACATAGGTTTATCTTTTCTGAATTTTTATAATGAGTATTTCTGTATTTGAATTTGGCGGTCTGCAATCTCACTGTATGTTGGCCAGGTAGGACGCTACCGTCCCACATACGCTAGAGAGGTTAACACCTGCTCTCTTAACCCAGAAGACAGCTGCACCAATGTGTCCAAGGAAACACCTTTCAACTGACTACTGAAGTCAGACTGCAGGCGCCCAGCCCGCCACAAGGAGTCGCTAGAGTGCGATAAGCCAAGTAAAGTCCCCCCGGCCAAACCCTCCCCTAACCCGGACGACGCTGGGCCAATTGTGCGCCGCCCTATGGGACTCCTCGTCACAGCCGGTTGTGTCGAACCCCAGGCTGTAGTGACGCCGCAACACTGTGATGCAGTGCCTTAGACCGCTGCACCACTCGGGAGGCCCAGTTTTGAATATTTCTATTCTCATTGTCTCTACAGATTGTAAAGTAAAGAAACATTTTTGCTAAAAGTATTATTGATCGATTGACTATGATTTTTCAAATCATCCAGCAGTCCTATTTGCAGAGTTATTTTGCAATTCTTCAGCCATTCATAAACCTGCCAAACAGTCAAATCTGCAGAGCTGGAATGGTTGTATCTCCCATATTTATAACATTCTATTGGTTGCAAGATTTTTTTAAATAATAATTTACATTGAAAAACTCAACATTGAGTCCAGCATTGTTCAGTTCATAAACCATGTGCCATGGAATCGGTACATTGAAAATCTCTTCCCAACGATTTTGCAATCTATATGGCACAGCTGTAAATGTTTTGGTCCTTAAATGAAACTGGTATACTTTTTTGTTTATCACAATTTTCTTTAACCAATTTTGGTCTTTAATGCAGGGTCGACAGACAAGTTCCTTACCTTCTCCCCCTTACACTTGCCTCTTCCATTTTTGCGTTAATGCTGCAATTAGTTGGTTGTAATTTTGGGTAGAGCAGACATTTCCATATATTTTAGTTAGCTGCATGTGTGACATACTCGTGTGTCTGTTTGCTTTTATGTTTGTGTTTGTGCATGTTTGAATTGTGGTAGTGTCACGTGTGCTCTCCATCCGGCCTCTAGGTCACCAGGCTGCTCGTTATGGCGCACAACTGTCGCCATCATTACGCGCATCAGCGCATTATGACACTCACCTGGACTCCATCACCTCCTTGATTACCTGCCCTATGTATGTCACTCCCTTTGGTTCCTTCCCCAGGCGTCATTGTTTCTCTGCATTGTTCGCATTTCTTAGTTTGTATTATGTCACTGTTATGATTTTTATGAATAATGACTAAATGATGTATACATTTAACGTAGAACTATAACTAACAGAATTATACCCTGTCTTTCTATATTGATAAATAATGTTTGTTCATAAGAAAGGAATGTATGTGTGTGTCGAAAGAGAACGAAGGGAGGCATTAACCTATGTTTGAACCGACCCGGCTGTAACTCTGGGGAGATAGGACAGGGAGAGCCCCTCCAGAGCTGTCGTATCTGGGGGAGACTGGAACTGTCAGCTGAGTGGTAATAAACTGTGGTGAGACTTCATGAGAAAATCCAAAGGTTGGTGTGTATGTTAAGAGAATATTATTATAAAAGGAATGTCTTTGTATATGCACAGCAGAGCTCTCGTAAATGAACCTTGCTGTCTATTGTAGACTGGTCTGTTTCATTTCAATAAGAACCTTACAAATTCTTGGTAATAGACAGAGTATTTTAATTGAAGTTCAGTTTATGAACATTGAGAACGAAATTCTCTTAACAGACACTCCCTGAACTTGCTTCCTGACTCTCAGCGCACATCGTTATAGAATGACGCCTCACCAAAGGGAAGCATCAGGGAGTGTTTTTTTGTTCTGGAGGTGATGTCGGGTCCGGGTATCGGAACTGGAGTTACCTGAGAGGCCTCGGACAGTTTGTCGGATTCCCATGCCTCGGCGGGTTCGACGGGTTTCCATACCTCAGCGGGAACGATAGGTTCCCATGCTTTGGCTGACTCGATAGGATCCCATGCCTCAGCTGGGTGAACAGGTTCCCGTGCCTCGACCGAGTTAACTGGGGAGGTCTCAGCCGGTTCATCAGGCTCTCACACCACAGCCGGTTAGTCAGGCCTTAGCGGAGGTGACCGGTCCGCTCCTGATCCTCGGGTTCATCCCTGTGGTTGGCGTCCTGCGGCTGAAGCCGAACGCGCTGGGGAGGGGGTACTGTCACGTATGCTCTCTCTCTGTCACGTATGCTCTCAAGGTCGTCATGCTCCCACGCCTCAGCTGGATCAACAGATTCCTCCACCTTGGCAGAGGTGACCGGTCTGCTCCTGATCCCCAGGATCGTCATCTTGGTCGAAGTCCTGCGGCTGGAGCCGCGCGTCTGGGAGGGGGTACTGTCACGTGTGCTCCCTCTCCGGCCTCTAGGTCACCAGGCTGCTCTTTATGGTGCACACCTCACCATCGTTATGCGCATTAGTGCATTATGACACTCACCTGGACTCCATCACCTCCCTGATTACCTTCCCTATATATGTCACTCCCTTTGGTTCCTTCCCCAGGCGTTTCCTATCTGTGCGTTGTTTGTGTTTCTTGTTTTGTATTATGTTTCATTTTATTTATTAAAACACTCACTCCCTGAACTTGCTTCCCGACTCTCAGCGCACAGGTAGTGAATTAATGTGAGAGCACTGCAACATTTACCATGTCAGTGGGAACCTCCCTGTGCCTCCTCCCCCCTATATGCTCATATTCCTATGAATTCCTGTACACTTGTGTGTATTAGGTAGTTGTTGTGAAATTGTTAGATATTACTGCATGGTCGGAACTAGAAGCACAAGCATTTCGCTACACTCGCATTAACATCTGCTAACCATGTGGATGTGACCAATAAAATTTGATTTGATTCAATGTTGCCAATAGCGTTACCATAGTTTCTGACACTGTGTGTAGCCTGCCTCTCCTTCTCTTTCTTCAAAATCTTTCCATTCATTGCCTTGTTTTTTTTTTTTTTTACCTCAACCTCTTGTTAGTAAAACCGTAGTCAAATTGGTAACAATTAAGATGAAGGTGTATGTTATAAAGGATTTATAATGGGTTTACAAGTAGTTACATTAAACACATAACATATTGGTTGAAATTTTGCGCCGCACCGGCAACAATAACAGCAATAACAGTGCGGTAATGCTTGTTGCAACCAGCAAATCAGTGTGAACAGACAAAGCATCTTAATTAACCAGGCCTTGAAGTTCTTGTTTGTTGCAGATCAAGGAAAATTATGATCATCTATGTTACTGTGAATGCTAGACTACAATCTTACAAGAGGATCATTTGGCAAACGTTGTGAATTTAGAGTAACTATGTTGAAGGATGTGGGAAAGCTTAGTAGCCTGGTGCTAGATCTGCCTGTTCTTCTAACAAAAAGTATCATCCTCTCCCCTCACACTCCTCTACAATCATTATTAAAACACGTTGATAAGGAGAGGAAGTGGAGGAGGTGTGACTGTTAGTGCTGTAGATAAAAATGAGACGAGGAAATTAGTTACGCATACCATCTGTACCGTTTTTCATCAATAGAGAAGTGTGGATGAATCTGTGTATATTTGAAGGCTCGACGAAGCCATGTTGAAATATATTCTGAGTATTTACAGCAATGTATTCCAGAGTATGAGAGCAGGTTGGTATACAGGTGTGCGTGTATTTGCGATGGCAAATGTATTTGCGCAGCATGCATCTGTGTGTGTGTGTGTGTGTGTGTGTGTAAGAGAGTAGAAAAGCGTTCACGTGCACAAGCGCTGGGTTACAGTACTCTACTACTGTAGTAATGTAGCCTGATGCCAAGAGTAGATCATAACTTATTTGGTACAACAGATAGTACATCCATATCAACCAAACATGTTATTTTACACTTCTTGTATTTTCTCAATACCTCAAGTGCACAACTTTAGGTGTCGGGGTAACCATGGCAACAAGTGTAGCTCTGTAACCTGGCGATATAGCCACATTGATTTGCACTCTGGGTGCCTTTGTCAACAGCCTGCTGTGATTGGTGGAACATTGGATTGCAGAAGACACAGCAGGTGGTGAAACCACAGTGTCAGCTTCTTCAGTAACAGTAGACCTGTAGCGGGGGTTGCCATTATACTGCATGGACTTTCCTTTCATCAACACCTATTTCAGACCAAACTAGGGTTATGCTAATTCCTAGACAGAGCACAATCTCCAAAGACTCATTCCAGTATAAGTGCAATTTAATAGATGTATTTTGCTTCTCCCCACATTTCTCATTTATTAGATGTATTTTGCTTCTCCCCACATTTCTCATTTATTATGTCACGGTCTTCCTCCTCTTCATCTGAAGAGGAGAGGCGAGAAGGATCGGAGGACCAAAATGCGGCGTGGTTTGTGTTCGTCTTGATATTTAATAAAGAAAACACTGAACACTGAAACATACTATACATATTAGATGTATTTTGCTTCTCCCCACATTTCTCATTTATTAGATGTATTTTGCTTCTCCCCACATGTCTCATCCTTACAACCCTATTTTTCCCCCATTCCTTTGACCTCACTACTAAATTGTTCAGCCCCTTCTCTTTCACTTTCCTTGAACTTCGACATCCTGTCTCTAACTCTTCTCATCTTCTCTGCCCCCCTCTGTATCTTTCAGATCTTTGCCATCTTTGCTTTCTCGACATGTGGCAGCTACTCTGGCATGTTCAAGATCAGTGTGGAGTGTAAAAACCGGTCAGAGAGTGACCTGAGCATTGAGGCGGAGTTTGAGTATCCATTCAGGTCAGTAAGCCTATTCAGTCACACGTAGCCCCCTGAACCCGCACAAATATGGTTTGTCTGTCATTTTTACAGTACCACTGGGCTGCAAACGTCATGGATGGAAAATGAATCTATATTAACCCAATTAGACATCTCTCTTCCTCTCTCGCTGTCTCTCTCTCTCTGATTCCCATCTTCTCTGTCTTTGTATGTCCCTTGTCCTTGCCAGATTTGTTTGATATTAATAGTTAACAATTATATACTTAACTAATAGTAAGACATTTCTGTTCTCATCAAATGTCTGTGTGAACTGAGAGGAGCCTAAGAACCTACAAACTGAGAGGAGCCTAAAAACCTACACCTGGCATTCCATAGATAAGATATGGTGGGTGTCACCGAGATAGAGAGAGCCTTGAGGAACAGAACAAAGACCTCAGTATTCCTAATTATCCTGGAATCTGGGAAACTAAAACGAGGTTAAAAATAACACCAGAGATAGATGACCACAGGATCAACCCAAAGTGGCTTATGGTGCCCCCCAATCTATATGGGAGGGGGTTGAACCAGCCATGACTGAGCATTCTTGGTATCCACATGGTCTGTAAAGGGTAGGCTGCTCGGCCCAACAGTCAAGACTGTTGGGCTGAGTGGTCTTAATTATTGAAATAATTAATTGATATTGAATAAAGATGATTGTATGAAGAAATGAAAAAGTCTCTCTCACTTGATTAGAATATTCCACCACAGTATGTTTTCATTCTGGAGAAATACCGTGAAGGCTGCAAGGGAGCCCAGATTGTGAGTTTGTCTTTCGATCTTCTTGTATCTAGTAGGCATCTTCCAAACCATATTCCACTACCTCTGCTACTATTATTAATATTCTAGTAATGGTAATGATGTTAATGATGATGACGATGATGAGATTGATTACGTTTCTGTTGAGGATTTGAAATTGATGATGATGTATGTTGCTAATGATTTATAACTTGATGCTCCTCAGGACTTCGTTGTGACGTCTGTGTTCACCTTCTTCTGGCTGGTCGCTTCTTCTGCCTGGACTAAAGGTTTGTGAAGGCAGCCACCGACCCAGACAAGGTAGCTGTGCTGTCTAAAGGCTTCATGGTGGGCATTAAGGCTGACCCAATTGTATGCAAGCCACCACTTCTGTCTAGACTTTCGGTCCTCTGTTCTTTCTGACCTTTTCCTGAATCCTGACGCTGGACATAGAGCGGGCAAGAATCTGGAGGATGTTGTACTTTACACCTCCAACATATCACTGGACTTTTGACATGGATCTTGGGTACAAATATCTGAGATGGTTTAGCCCCAGGATAGTTATGGGTATACTGGGATGAGGGAACAGGGTTTTTAGTTTGGAGGTGGTGCTTCCAGTCCTTCTCAAACTGAGTCCCCAGACCATCCACATTCTGCACACGTTCTCGAAGTTGACTAGCAAGGCGGAGAACCATGTTCTTAAGAAGGAGTTTGACCATCTCCTGCTCAGTAATGTCAGCCTTCCATCTCCTACATAGAACGCGATAGGAGAAGGCAAAGTCCCGTATTGGCTCTGCTTCACCCTGGACTCCTCTGTTACGGACACGTTCTGCCAGTTCATCCCCATAGTCCTCTGAGAGGAATATTTTTTGAAACTCCTCCCAGGTTGATACATGTTCATGGGTTATCTCCCACCAGTCTCTTGCTGTACCATGGAGAACACTGCGGAGGGTGGCAAGAACCTCCAAGTCAGTAAGGGGCCGGATAGAAAGAAAATCATTACACGTAGATAAGAAAAACAGTGGATCATCATCTTCTGGGCTGCCAAAAGTGGGGAAAATTAGTTTGATAGGGAGGGAGCTCTCTAGAGGAGGCATGACAGTGGCAACGGGAGTTCTGTTTAACAGTATCTTCAGAGGGGTTTTTGTAGTGCTACCTGTTCCTATTCCCTTACTGGCCAAGCCAGTGGCAGAGGTAAATCCTGAGGGAGGTACAGAAGATTTGTCCAGAAGGGAAAGCCCTGCATTACCTCCTGGTGCAGCTCTTCCATTTGAAGGTATGTGGCCTTCTGTGCTTTTTCCATCTCATTAACGGTGTCCTTTTGAGTCTGTTCAATCAAAAATCGTAATTCCCCTGTGAGAGAGTTCTTCATGTTCTCCATAACTTCCTTCAGATAAGAACACACTCCCTTCACAACAGAGGCTGACTCATCTGCTCTCTATTTTTGTTCCTCCTCAAGAAAGATTATGACTTGATGATGGTTAGTTTCCATTTGTGTTTTGAACCGGTGCAGTTTTCCTTGAATATCCGATGGTTTGTTGGTTTGTATGTCAAAGCTTCACAACAATGTTGCTACTAATCCAAGCGATCCATAGCCGGCGCAGTCCCAAACGAAAACAACCACGACCTAGAGCAATTACACCGATGATTGAAAACAAACAAAACTTATGCAGCACAGCCCACACAATCAAACTGTCGCGCCGCCCAAGAGCTCCTCCCCAAAGAGCTGAACGAGCTGTCTTTATTTCCTCCTTCCTTACTGCTGATGCGCTCTTAAAGTGGCAGCACACGGTGAAGGCTCCGTGCAGGATTTCGCCACACTCTTACTGATCGAGGCATGCGACGAACCGGAGAACCGCTGCCGTGAAGTCCACGATCCTGTTGTCTCTGGTCTCAACACATCTGTGGTAAGTTTTTCAGGATTGGTGTGTTTAGTAAAAGTGCTGACTGCTGAGGATATGACCGAAAAAACCTGTACTACTACATATTGACTTCTTCTTCTTCTTTTTTCAATTCATCCCCCAGGCGTTTAGCTTCCTGAACTTGATCCTGTGGGGAGGAAACCTGTGGTTCGTGTTCAAAGAGACCGGCTGGATGGCAGCCTTTGGAGGCACATATGCACCTTCCCAGGAGAAGGCGCCTGCTCCAGAGTCCTTTGGTCAGGAAGGCTTTGGGAAAGAGGGCTACGCACGCCTATGCCGGCACCCAGGGAGGCTACCAGCCTGACTATGGCCAGGGCGGATACACCGAGGGAAGCGGAGACTATCAGCAGGGGGGATACGAACAGCAGCCCACCTCCTTTGCCAATCAGATGTGAGCTGGTCCACCCGACAGCATCTGGAAGCTGGTGAGTGTCAGTACATATGTTGGAGCAACACTGAGAATACCGAAGTAAACGACTGAGAAATACTGTATTAATGTTACTCTTCCAAAGGGAATACAGACTATGTGGATTTATGTATACATTAGTTGTAATTGATCTCTCTCCCTCTCCCTCCCTCACTCCACCCTGTGATTTGGGAGTGTGGTGCCTGACCACCATCCACAATTCCACACTCCTCTGTTTGTACATCTGTGAGTTGACAAGAGGAGGGAGGGATGGAAGATGCAATAAAAGGCAAATTATGTGTATCAAATACTTGTTCTTTCCACTGTAAGTGTTCGAGCATATTAAGTAATATGATGTATGTTTGGCTCATCGTAAGGTGACAGCACAGAGCAGCTCCGATATATTTCACACAAATCACACAGAAAGTAAATGTGCTACAATAATCGGGTTGGCCTACCCGCTGTACTGCCAATCCTCTGTTTGGATAGAAGAAAAACTGTATTGCCATATGGTAACAGGACAGATGTGTGTGTATTGAGCGATATATTTTGCTTCTATAGTTATCATCACAATGGAAACTGATATTGTTTTTCATTCATATTATTCCATTATGCAGTTTTGTGTTCATTCCTTTAATTTTTGAAATGTTTTTTATCAGGCGGTATAGAGACACCTGACTTTCTATCTCTTACTCTGTGTTCCCTCTCTCTTTCTATCTCTCTCTTTCTCTCTCTCTCTGTAGTTCTTATAAATATGCTCAATGAAATACATACAGTTGAAATAGGAAGTTTACATACACCTTAGCCAAATACATTATACTTAGTTTATCACAATTCCTGACATTTAATCCTAGTAAAAATTCCCTGTTTTAGGTCAGTTAGGATCACCACTTTATTTTAAGAATGTGAAATGTCAGAATAGAGAGAATTATTTATTTCAGCTTATATTCAGCTTATATTTCTTTCATCACATTTCCAGTGGGTCAGACGTTTACATACTCAATTAGTATTTGATAGCATTGCCTTTAAATGGTTTAACTTGGGTCAAACGTTTTGGGTAGCCTTCCACAAGCTTCCCACAATAAGTTGGGTGAATTTTGGCCCATTCCTCCTGACAGAGCTGGTGTAACTGAGTCAGGTTTGCAGGCCTCCTTGCTTGCACACGCTTTTTCAGTTCTTCCCACACATTTTCTATTGGATTAAGGTCAGGGTTTTGTGATAGACACTCCAATCCCTTGACTTTGTCGTCCTTAAGCCATTTTGCCACAACTTTGGAAGTATGCTTGGGGTCATTGTCCATTTGGAAGACCCATTTGCGACCAAGCTTTAACTTCCTGACTGATGTCTTGAGATGTTGCTTCAGTATATCCATATAATTTTCCTACCTCATGATGCCATCTATTTTGTGAAGTGCACCAGTCCCTCCTGCAGCAAAGCACCCCCACAACATGATGCTGCCACCCTCATGCTTCACGGTTGGGTTGGTGTTCTTCGGCTTGCAAGCCTCCCCCTTTTTCCTCCAAACATAACGATGGTCATTATGGCCAAACAGTTCTATTTTTGTTTCATCAGACTAGAGGATATTTCTTCAAAAAGTATGATCTTTGTTCCCATGTGCAGTTGCAAACCGCAGCAGTAGCTTCTACCTTGCTGAGCGGCCTTTTAGGTTATGTCGATATAGGACTCATTTTACTGTGGATATAGACATTTTTGTACCTGTTTCCTCCAGCATCTTCACAAGGTCCTTTTCTGTTCTGGGAATGATTTGCACGTTTCACACCAAAGTACATTCAAAGACAGAACGTGTCTCCTTCCTGAGCATTAGGTCAGGCTGTGATGTGGGGTGGGCATTCTATGATTTTGTATTTCTATGTTTTGGCCAGGTATGGTTCTCAATCAGGGACAGCTGTCTATCGTTGTCTCTGATTGGGAACCATACTTAGGTAGCCCTTTTCCCTCCTTTCTTTGTGGGAAGTTGTCTTTGTTTGTGGCACTTTAGCCTTAAGCTTCACGGTTGTTTTTTGTATTGTTTATTGTTTTTGTCGGCGTCATCCTAAATAAAAGGAATATGTACTCTCACCACGCTGCGCTTTGGTCTACTTCCTTTGACGGCCATGACAGTGTATGATGTATTCTTATTAGTATTTATGATAATGACTATGACAATTCAGAGAAAAATATATATTTTGTATTCTTATATTATAAAAAATGAAATAAACTTGAAATTATTCTGTTGAAGGTTAAATGTCTTGTCTATGTCTCTAATCTTGTAGATCATATGTATTGTTTATGTTGTACTATGAGGTTCACTGAGCGTATAAGGTAAGCAGGCCTACTACTCGGCTAACTAACATCGCATGGCACACGTCACCACCTTCTAAACGCATGCAGTTCTACTGCTTTGCCACATGACGGCATGATATCTGTTTTCCAGAATTCTACAGTTGAAACTCAATGAATGTTTTTTCATAATCAGTGTTGATAAAATATTCAAAGCTATTTTTATATGTTTAAAAAAAATCTAAAATCGTCCAATACTTGGGTTTAATGAACAATCAAACAACACAGTTTTATTATATTCCTATTCCAATTCTATACTACTCTATTCTGCATAGAGCAAAGCAGGCCTAAGTGAAATAACACATTTTATAAAAGATCATGTGTCATACATCTCTAAGCATAGCGGCAGCTGTTCCCAGTCTTGTTTGCTCTGAAAACAACTGCTCACACCCCCCCTGGGTAAGAAAGGTGCGCGCTATAAAGTAGCTTCTAGTATGTGCTGGACAAGTATGTGCCAACAGTACTGTTGGGCACATACGGGAAGTTACTTTTTGCCTGCAACTTTCAGGCCTGTCAGTAGGCAGTTCTAGTTGTCAAGGACATATTTGAAGCTGTTGCCAAAGCAGAGGCTTGTCACACAAAAACCGCATAGGGTAGATCTTTCCGGTTTATAATCGGTCTATGGCTTTCTGGTTCTACCCACTAGACTTGAAACCATATTGAATGACACATAACCCTATTCAAGATTGTCACAAGGATAGCTTTTGCACTACGTATGTAAAGTAATGTATGTAAAGCTAGCAGTCATCATCATGAATCAAGTTGACAATTTACTGGCAAATCCTTTTTAATCCTTGTCATGTGAAGAGAAATATGAAGAGAAATTATAGATAAAATGTATCAGTGATCATCGGCCATTGGACATAAACATTACACAACAAATTGGAAATCGCAAATTCAACAATGAGTGGTTTGGAAAGAATGAGTAGCTAACTGCATGCATTGCAATGCAATCACTAGCCTGCTATTCAGTGGAGTGGCTGTGGGGTTCCAAGTCTGGGATTAAGGGTCTCTTTTCCAAGTTTAAAATTATAAGCACTTAATAATGGCCATGCTGTCAAAGAAGCATGATTTGTGCTGCGCACAAAACAACTGTTGACTCAGAACTGTGAAATCTGTGAGTTCAAGACAACTGGGAACTTGGGGAAAGAACTAGCTCCGACTGAGAAAGTACGTTTTGAATGGTCTTCCAACTCGGAATTGTAAATCCGGAACTTGGGCCTCGTTCAAGAGCTACGACCTGAAGATCACTGACATCATCATGATTCAACTTAGTTTTTTTCCCGCGTTCCCAGTTGTTTGAAAGCACCATAAATCCAGAGAATGCCAGACTTTTTTGCCCACTGTTCTGACTTGGTGGTGCACATGTAGCCTATAACCTGTTTTAGAGAAATGTAATCATCAAATATTGTAAGAGCTTTCATTGTCTGCTTAAATGCCCCCTTTATTAATCCTACTGTTCTGACTTGGTGTACAGGGACAACACTGTAAGAATGACCCATATTCTGAATTCTGTGTCATACATCTCTAAGCATAGCGGCAGCTGTTCCCAGTCTTGTTTGCTCTGAAAACAACTGCTCACATCCCCCCTGGGTAAGAAAGGTGCGCGCTATAAAGTAGCTTCTAGTATGTGCCGGACAAGTATGTGCCAACAGTACTGTTGGGCACATACGGGAAGTTACTTTTTGCCTGCAACTTTCAGGCCTGTCAGTAGGCAGTTCTAGTTGTCAAGGACATATTTGAAGCTGTTGCCAAAGCAGAGGCTTGTCACACAAAAACCGCATAGGGTAGATCTTTCCGGTTTATAATCGGTCTATGGCTTTCTGGTTCTACCCACTAGACTTGAAACCATATTGAATGACACATAACCCTATTCAAGATTGTCACAAGGATAGCTTTTGCACTACGTATGTAAAGTAATGTATGTAAAGCTAGCAGTCATCATCATGAATCAAGTTGACAATTTACTGGCAAATCCTTTTTAATCCTTGTCATGTGAAGAGAAATATGAAGAGAAATTATAGATAAAATGTATCAGTGATCATCGGCCATTGGACATAAACATTACACAACAAATTGGAAATCGCAAATTCAACAATGAGTGGTTTGGAAAGAATGAGTAGCTAACTGCATGCATTGCAATGCAATCACTAGCCTGCTATTCAGTGGAGTGGCTGTGGGGTTCCAAGTCTGGGATTAAGGGTCTCTTTTCCAAGTTTAAAATTATAAGCACTTAATAATGACCATGCTGTCAAAGAAGCATGATTTGTGCTGCGCACAAAACAACTGTTGACTCAGAACTGTGAAATCTGTGAGTTCAAGACAACTGGGAACTTGGGGAAAGAACTAGCTCCGACTGAGAAAGTACGTTTTGAATGGTCTTCCAACTCGGAATTGTAAATCCGGAACTTGGGCCTCGTTCAAGAGCTACGACCTGAAGATCACTGACATCATCATGATTCAACTTAGTTTTTTTCCCGCGTTCCCAGTTGTTTGAAAGCACCATAAATCCAGAGAATGCCAGACTTTTTTGCCCACTGTTCTGACTTGGTGGTGCACATGTAGCCTATAACCTGTTTTAGAGAAATGTAATCATCAAATATTGTAAGAGCTTTCATTGTCTGCTTAAATGCCCCCTTTATTAATCCTACTGTTCTGACTTGGTGTACAGGGACAACACTGTAAGAACGACCCATATTCTGAATTCTGTCACTGTACATTTCAAAAGAGCTGAACAAATAGTTATATTGACTATGTCCGTCCTAGCTCACTCATTGATGTCTTAATCGAAATTACTGATTGCCACTTATGCGCTTGTCATTCCCTTATGCCATAGTTTGTACATCTCAATTGTCAGTAGAAACCACATTTGTTGAAGCAAGTCAGCCATATCAGCTATGTTTTTTAAAGGCAGTAAATGAGGCTGAATGAACAGTTTCGCTGCCTGACAAGGTATTCGCTGATAGCCAGGTGTAGCAGTCGACACAATCCTGTCTTGGCGCTCTACTGACAATTCCTTCAACCTCATGGCTTGGTTTTTGCTTTGACATGCACTGTCAACGATGGGACCTTATATAGACAGGTGTATGCCTTTCCAAATCATGTCCAATCAATTGAATTTACCACAGGTGGACGGACTCCAATCAAGTTGTAGTAACATCTAAAGGATGATCAATGAAAACAGGATGCACCTGAGCTCAATTTCGAGTCTCACAGCAAAGGGTCTGAATACTTATGTAAATGTAATATTTACATTTGACATTTTTTATAAATGTGCAGACATTTAAAAAAAAAAGTGTTTTTGCTTTGTCGTTATGGGGTATTGTGTGTAGATTGATGAGGGGGGCGATTTAATCAATTTTAGAATAAGGCTGTAATGTAACAAAATGTGGACAAAAGTCAAGGGGCCTGAATACTTTCCTAATGCACTGTTGGTTGGTAGAGATCCTACAGAGTATTCCCCATCCACTTTAGCTGAGACAGGTAGACATGTTCTCTCTACAAGACAATATGTGTCCCATGTATAGTCTATTACAGTGTATTTCATTGGGGTTCTATTTTGAAGGTTTCCTCGTTACCATACGAAAGTGACGTCATCGTTTGTGCTGCTGGCAGAATACTAGTCCGTTTGTCGTTCTTTACTTCCTCCAAGCGAGTCAATTTAAAAGTGCACTTTCCTATTTCGTTTTTTAGTTTTGCTATGTCCATGTAGTTTAAAGTACTCACTCATTCGAAGTAGTCCCAACTTGGAGAGAAGAAAAACAAAATGTTAACCTGCAGTTAGGAGACAACATCAGTTCACTTTTTCTACTAACTGTAACTTAGCTGCAAAGTTGTCTTCATTGAGTTTTGCAACCTTGCAAAGGAAATACAGCCCTTAAAATTTGTTGGTAAACTCTACATTAAAGTTAGTTATGGCTGATACTGAGACCGTTGTCGCTGCGGGCTGCTTGGAAAAGTTGAAGTGTTACGTGAAGACTCGAAAGGGAACAATTCTCGCTGCTGAAATAGTAAGTTTGTTTCCTGTCACTGTTATAGGCAGAGACTCACACAAAGAGTAGACTAGCGCTGTACATTTGCCTGAATTTACTGCAATAGTAGTAGCCAAACTATGAATGGAAGGTCTGTTGTAGAAATATAATATCATTCCCTAGAATAGACCAATATAATGACATACTACTTTGTGTTACTTTACTACACTATTTCTGCAACATATACAGATCTATGAGTATTTCCATGATGCTATACCATTGATTTGTTCATAGTATGATAACAAATTGGTCCATTTTAAATCTTTGAGACAGTTGTGTGAACTTGACATGGAATGAGAACCATGTGCTCTTGGGGTTGGGGGTCAGGCCAAGGATTAGCCAAAGAGCTTCCAACTGTCACTTTTAAATAAATCAAAGTATATTTTATATTTGAGATTCTTCAATGTAGCCACCCTTTGCATTGATGACAGCTTTGCACACTCTTGGCATTTTCTCAACCAGCTTTATGAGATAGTCACTTTGAATGCGTGTCAACTAACAGGTGTGCCTTTTTAAAAGTACATTTGTGGAATTTCTTTCCTTCTTAATGTGTTTGAGCCAATCAGTTGTGTTGTGACAATGTAGGGTTCGTATTAGGGTTGCATATTTTGGGGAATATTCAGAGGTGGAAACTAGAGGTCGACCGATTATGATTTTTCAACTCCGATACCGATTATTGGAGGACCAAAAAAGCAGATACCGATGTAATCGGACAATTTTTATTTATTTATTTGTAATAATGACAATTACAACAATACTGAATGAACACTTTTATTATAACTTAATATAATACATCAATAAAATCAATATAGCCTCAAATAAATAATGACACATGTTCAATTTGGCTGGTGGTTCCTTTTAACATGAGTCTTCAATATTCCCAGGTAAGAAGTTTTAGGTTGTAGTTATTATAGGAATTATAGGACTATTTCTCTCTATACCATTTGTATTTAATTTACCTTTGACTATTGGATGTTCTTATAGGCACTATAGTATTGCCAGTGTAAAAGTATAGCTTCCGTCCCTCTCCTCGCCCCTACCTGGGCTCGAACCAGGAACACATCGACAACGGCCACCCTCGAAGCATCTTTTCGCTCCACAAAAAGCCGCGGCCTTTGCAGGGCAAGGGGAACAACTACTTCAAGGTCTCAGAGCGAGTGACGTCACAGATTGAAACGCTATTAGTGCGCACCCCGCTAACTAGCTAGCCATTTCACATCGGTTACACTAGCCTAATCTCAGGAGTTGATAGGCTTGAAGTGATAAACAGCTCAATGCTTGAAGCACAAGGAAGAGCTGCTGGTAATTGCAAGAAAGTGCTGTTTGAATGAATGCTTACGAGCCTGCTGCTTCCTACCACCGCTCAGTCAGACTGCTCTATCAAATATCAAATCATAGACTTAATTATAACATAACACACAGAAATACACGCCTTAGGTCATTAATATGGTCAAATCCGGAAACGATCATTTAGAAAACAAAACATTTATTATTTCAGTGATATACAGAACCGTTCCGTATTTTATTTAATGGGTGGCATCCCTAAGTCTAAATATTGCTGTTACATTGCACAACTTTCAATGTTATGTCATAATTATGTACAATTCTGGCAAATTAATTACGGTCTTTGTTAGGAAAAAATGGTCTTCACACAGTTCGCAATGAGCCATGCATATACCCTGACTGCTTGCAAGGGACGCAAGAGAAGTGACACAATTTGCTTGCAAGGGACGCAAGAGAAGTGACACAATTTCCCTAGTTAAAATAAATTCATTTTAGCAGGCAATATTAACTAAATATGCAGGTTTAAAAATATGTACTTGTGTATTGATTTTAAAGGAAGGCATTGATGTTTATGGTTATGTACACATTGATGCAACGATGGGGCTATTTTCGCGAATGCGCTTGTTAAATCATCACCCATTTGGCGAAGTAGGCTGTGATTTGATGAGAATGATATGCAACACAGGACAAGCTAGATAACTACACATGGTTGATGATATTACTAGTTTAACTAGTGATTATGTTAAGATTGATTGTTTTTTCTAAGATAAGTTTAATGCTAGCTAGCAACTTACCTTGGCTTCTTGCGGCACTCGCATAACAGGTAGTCAGCCTGCCACAGTCTCCTCGTGGAGTGCAATGTAATCGGCCACAATCGGTGTCCAAAAACGCAGATTGCCGATTGTTATGAAAACTTGTAATTGGCCATTCCAATTAATCGGTCGACCTCTAGTGGAAACTTTCCGTGGGAATATATGGGAATTAACGGGAATATATGGGAATAAATGGAAATATATGCAAATTAATATTAATACCATTTAAATATAGATGTTTTTTGCATTGGATATATTTACCATATATGGAGACAAACATAAACATTTTACCTTATCATAAGTAGACACAATTGCAAATGATTAAATCCTTCCAATAGAATTTAAAACTATTTAGCTACGAATTTAACTTTAATTAAATGAGTTGACTCTTCACATGGGATGATTTCACTGAACAACAAAAGAAAGGGAATATTGAATGATCCCCAATGATCCATCGCATTTCCAAAAAACGGTTTCAACATACATCTGTAAAATCATAGTCTAGAAACTAAAGCTTTGGTTGTATTCCTCTCAGGCTTCCATGTTTTCTCTCTGGACCTCCTCAATGTCCACCTCTTGAACATCAGACTCTCGGGCCTCATCTTCACTGTCACTTTCCAACCTTGTTGAGGATGGCTCGTGGTCAGGCTCTAAAAGCCAAAAATTTGCCCGGATGGCCACCAATTTTTCAACCCTTGTATTGGTCAGCCTGTTGTGTGCTTTGGTGTGTGTGTTCCCAAACAAGGACCAGTTGTGCTCTGAAGTGGCTGATGTTGGTGGGATTTGGAGGAGGAATGAGGCAACAGGGGAAAGAGCCTTCGATCCATAAAGTCCCTTCCACCAGGTGGCTGATGAGATATGTTGGCATGACTGCCATATTGTATCTCCGTCCCAAAGTCCTTGCTTGGAAGTGTACTTCTGACTGCCAAGAACCTTGCCCTCATCCAGGCCAAGGTGGCGAGACACGGTAGTGTTTACACCATAGGCCTTGTTGATCTCTGCACCAGTGCAAATACCTTCTGTCGTCCAAGGTCATTGATGACTGCCTTCAACTCATCTGCAATGTAGAGACTGGTGTGTCTGTTGTCCCTTGTGTCTGTGCTGTTGTAGAGTACTGGTTGAGGGGTGGAGAGGATGTAGTTAATTGTTCCTTGCCCACGAACATTCAACCACCCATCAGAGTTGATTGCAATACAGTCTGCTCTCTCTGATTTGCTTGACCTTCACTTGAACTCTGTTGAACTCTGCATCCAGCAACTGAGTAGATAAAGCATGTCTGGTTGGAGGGGTGTTTGCTGGGCGAAGAACTTTCAATAATCTCTTCCAATACACATTGCATGTTTGCATCAGAGGTGAACCAGTTGCATACACAGCTCGAGAAAGATATTCATCAGTATTTCTCTGACTACGTTCCTCCATTGAGTCAAAAAAAATTCTGATTCCAGGAGGACCATGAGCTGTTTCTATCGATAAGATGTCTGATTCATTATTTTCACCTCGAATAGAAGTAGAGGGACTTTTGTCAGAGGTTGCTTATTGTGAACGCTGAGGGAAATATATGCACTAGGCCAGATGATTCTTGCATTCTTCACATATCATTTGGCACAGTATTTGCAAATGTACACAGCTTTTCCTTCTACATTAGCTGCAGTGAAATGTCTCCACACATCAGATAGTGCCCGTGGCATTTTTCTGTATAGATTAGAAAAGAAGTAGTAAGGAATAAACCATTCCAATTCCATGTACAGATAAATAATTAAGCAGTTAGATTAAACAACTCCTTTGTAAGATAAATGTTTTAAAAGATAAATGTTTTAAAATTAAAAATGTATGGAAACAGGTGAATTAACACTCCTCAGTTAGCAGGCTAAACCCCACATGGTAGCAAAAACTAACAAGCGGAAATTGTTAACGAGTTAGAAATGATTTAAACACACTTTGCTGTAGGCTATTTACTAGTTTACAAAAATTAATGTATGTCATATAAAATATATTCACCCCACCTAGTATTGTAATCAAAACTTACCAGAAAGCCTGTAGTCCTTGGCTCAGACAGTGTGGTGGTGTGGGCTTATTAGCATCTCATTAGTGTGCAAGATCTTGAGAATCAGTTTTACATGTGATGGAAGAGTGCACTGCACATGTGATGGAAGACTGCACCCTGCATGCAGAGGGTTGCAATTCCATTGAATTGGGGATAGTTGAACCAAAATATGCTACAAGACCTAGAATTGCCTTATGTGTATCCCACAAAAAAGGTTCACTGTTATAAGCTAACTTTTTTGATGAATTTAAGCAAAATCCCCCAATTTCCCGGGCTTAACTTCCCATGGAAAATTTCCAGAAATTTACCGGAAAGTTTCCGACCCTTTCCAACCCTAGTTGGTATACAGACGATAGCCATATTTGGTAAAATACCAAGTCCATTTTATGGCAAGAACAGCTCAAAAATGCAAGAGAAATGACAGTCCATCATTACTTTAAGACGTGAAAGTCAGTCAGTATGGAACATTTTAAGAACTTTGAAAGTTCTTGAAGTGCAGTAGCAAAAACCATCAAGCGCTATGACGAAACTGGCTCTCATGAGGACTGCCACAGGAAAGGAAGACCCAGAGTTACCTCTGCTGCAGAGGATACCTTCATTAGCGTTAACCAGCCTCCGAAATATCAGACCAAGTAAATGCTTCACAGAGTTCAAGTAACAGACACATCTCAACATCAATTGTTCAGAGGAGACTGTGTGAATTAGGCCATGGTCAAATTGCTGAAAAGGAACCACTACTTAAGGACACCAATAATAGGAAGAGACTTGCTTGGACCAAGAAACACGAACAATGGGCAATAGATTGGTGGAAATCTGTCCTTTGGTCTGATGAGTCCAAATTTGAGATTTTTGGTTCCAACCGCCATGTCTTTGTGAGACGCAGAGTAGGTGAACGGATGATCTCTGCATGTGAAGTTCCCACTGTGAAGCATGGAGGAGGAGGTGTTATGGTGTGGGGGTGCTTTGCTGGTGACACTGTCACTGATTTATTTAAAATTGAAGGCACACTTCACCAGCATGACTACCACAGCATTCTGCAGCGATACGCCATCCCATCTGGTTTGGGCTTAGTGGGACTACCATTTATTTCTCACCAGGACAATGACCCAACACACCCCCAGGCTTTGTAAGGGCTATTTGACCAAGAAGGAGAGTGATGGAGTGCTGCATCATTTGACCAGGCCTCCGCAATCACCCTACCTCAATCCAGTTGAGATGGTTTGGGATGAGTTGGAAAAGCAGCCAACAAGTGCTCAGCATATGTGGGAACTCCTTTAAGAATGTTGGAAAAGCATTCCAGGTGAAGCTGGTTGAGAGAATTTCAAGAATGTGCAAAGCTGTCATCAAGGCAAAGGGTAGCTACATTGAAGAATCAAATATAAAATATATTTTGTTATTTGTTTCACCATTTTTTGGTTACTACATTATTTCATATGTGTGATTTCATAGTTTTGATGTATTCACTATTATTCTACAATGTAGACAATAGTACAAATAAAGAAAAACCCTTGAGTGAGTAGGTGTGTCCAAACTTTTGACTGGTACTGTATGTAAAGGCACTCCAGGAATAGACATATCTGAAAATCATTAAGAATCAGGTCTTAAGGCTTCTCTGTGGTGTTTTTATAGTTTCAAACATCCTGCACACAGTAGACCCCTTTTTATGTGCTCTACATCCTTGAGGTGTATTGTAGGTTCGTGGGTGTCCTCTGTTACCCATGTAAGTTTATTGGAGAGATCCATCCCACTACTCTGGTGGAGGTGTTGCATGAATTCTGATGGTCTACGGGTTGTCATTGTCCTAAAAAATCAGCACTCACTAATCTCTCCATTTCTAAAGATAAACAGTAATGTGTTTAACAGGTGTTCTGTTCTAAAGGAGGTGGTAACTCACAGGCTGAGTTTTCTCATTGAATGGAAAATAACAGAATGAAATAAAATTCTAGCGAGTTCTAGTTCTAGATTTGTAGAGTGGTCAGTGTTTTACCACACGGTAAGAGTCAGTGCTTTGCAGAGGTAATGGACATTTCAGATGATATGTGAGGTTCCTGCAGCCAGGGACAAGGAATGCAGGAATCGCTTAGCTTGCAACGCTACATGGCCTGGTTTAACATTCCAGGATTATTTCACATCTCGCAGGTCAGGTGGATGATCCCCTGTGGAATATCACAGAGATAGTGGGTGTTTCAAATAGTTTACATGCTATAGTTTACATAGAGCTTAGAGAGGATGATCATGTGATGAGAGATAAACAGGAGGACAACTCCTGCCAGGCTTAGTCAGTTAGGAAATACTAATTTCATATAATTTCCTGGCCCAGTGTTTCATAGTAACCCCATGTACAGTAAAGAATTGGCCTCTTTCTGATGCTATGGTACATGGCTTCTGAATTTAAATGGGCTATCGGTGTCATACTCCGAAACAAGCGTTCATCTATGATCTTAGACTCAGTGGTGGATAATTGACAACCATACTCTGCATGCTTCAGATCACACATGCTAAACGTGTTTTTCCACCTCTACAAAGTAGCTTTGAGTTGACATTTGAGACTAACTCCACCCTTCGAATCTGACATGATTGGTCTTGAACATGTCTTTGTGATAGCTACTGCCTGAGGTCAAAGTGAAACACACCCAGTGAGAAAATGCTTCCATGCAAGCTGAGTAACAAAGTCATTGCAGTAGTTCTGTATTTATAACAGTACCTATTATTATAAATGAATTAGACACGGGTCTTTTGCATCTCATAATGTTCACAGAAGCTAGTTCCAGTAGATTTTCCCCCTGGCATTTCTTTGTGTGAGCGCGTGTGTTTTAATTTCTCTGTGATATGGATTGCCACTCTGCTACTGCTTCTAGTTTGTTATTGGCTGTAATTATTGATGAAATGTTGGTAATTTCCTCATAGTTTAGCGTAAGAAGAACTGCTCTTAACTGGGTCTTTCAGAGTTGTTTTTCCTGTGGTGTAACAGTGAGGTGTCACAAATGGATGTGGCAGTTTCACCATTAAGAATTACAGTTTCAAATATATATATTTTTTTTTAGGATAAAAAAATATCAACCCCAACCCTGGGGTCTTAGTCAGTGTGATATAAACTACTAAATTGATTGGCATAAATGCCTACACAAGAATCAAAAAGGGTTCTTCGGCTGTCCCCATTGCAGAACCCTTTGAAGAACCTATTTTGGTTCCATGTAGAACCCTTTTTGGGTTCCATGTAGAACCCTTTCCACAGAGGGTTCTACGTGGAACCCAAAAGGGTTCTACTTGGAAAGAAAAAGGGTTCTCCTATGGTGGACAGCCGTAGAACCCCTTTGAAACCCTTTTTTCTATGTTTGTTGTTGTTTCGTGTGATTTGGGACAGTTTTTGCTGTTTGCGTCACCACAGGGTCTTTAACCCCACATAGACTATGTGAGTGGGTTTATTGTGTCAAATATTTCAAATATTTCCACGCAGGCTGCTTTTTCCGTCTTCTTCCTCGCTCTCTCTCCCCCATATTAATTTTCTGTCCTTTTTTCTTTCAGCTCATCAGTTTAATCATCCTAATCTGCTATGCTGCGTCATCTAATGGAGGTTATTCTGCGGTGGCCATCTGTGAGATGGTGTTCGCCATCCTCTTCTTTGTCGTCTTCATGATGGAAATGGACAAGTCCGTTCAGGTGGTCAACTGGGTCTGGAGTGTGAGTACAGTATATGTTTACACACACACAGACACAGACACACACGCACACAAACACAGAGAGACACAGGGAGAACGAGAAGCACACAGACACAAATTAAAGATGCATTCAAATCAAAACTAACAGTAACACAAGGACTTTCCAAGTGCCTTTAGAAGGACAATCATTCACTAATGATGGTCTCCTCCCAGGATCTTTTTCGTGCTGCTATTGGTGCAGCCCTGTACACCATCACCTCTCTAATCTGTGTGATTCGTGGAAAAGGGGACAGTGCCCTTATTGCCGGAGGGGTGAGTCAAATGTCTAACCAGCCTGAGATTTTTTAACAGATACAAATGAAAGCATCTCAAATTACTTACTTCTTCAGCTCTCAAATCATTCAGCCCAATTCATCACTGAAAGTAGAACTTGGTGGTTAGATTATGTTTAGATGAAACATTATTCCATTCCCTTAGGTGTTTGGCCTGCTGGCTGGGATCCTGTTTGCCTATGATGTCTACACCATCATCCTTGTCATCAAGAGCAACAGGCAGGATACAGCAGCTCCCACTGGTGGGTATTTTGGGTAAGGCTGCAGCTTTGCTGGGAACTACAGTTTGGAATTTGACATTTTCTTTGTTTTGTTCCCTGCTTTCTTTACAGATGTTTAAGCCCTCGAAGATAAACCCCATCTTAGTCATTGAAAGAAAATTACATTTGTGCAGGACGAGATGACAATGAAGAGAGAAAGAACTGCAGCAGGTTGGAAGGAAGTTTGATGCTCAAATGAAGAGATTAATAGCATAAATGAACCAATGTTAGGGTCAGAAGATAAACATCTACTGTACTATCTATGGCTGACACAGAGAGGATAATGTTATATTGCACTGAGATCATTATGTCCAAAAGAACCATGTAAATTCCAGGAGGGATTCCCTTAACAACCGCTGTTCCAGTCTCGGTGTACAATTCTACCGTTCCATTGTTCAATCTTTAGTCTGGTGAAAAAGGGAAAGATGTCAATATTATGCAGCATAAGGGGGTGGAAAGCTCTGGAAAGTTCACACTAGGACATCATTTATTTTCTGATCTAATGAACTATTGTGTAAAAAGATGTCTCTGTTGAATTACATCCACTGTTGAAATTTTGGTTTGTATTAGAAATTTGATTGTAGTATTACATTTATAGAGGTGCTCAGATTAATATAACATCATAATGTAACATCAATAGTTTTGGTACAAATGGCATTCTCTCTCTCTCTCTTTGTGGTCATAATTTCACCTCAGCGTCATAGCCCTCTCCATAACCCACTGTAATATATTAAAAATGTGCTGGTTGAATTAAGCCAAATTTTGCTTGCGTTTAGGCCTGGATTTAATCAGATTGAGTGTTAACCGGCATAGCGGATGTTTTGACATATGTTGGAGGTGTCACTGCAGTATGAGCTGACAAATAGGTGAGAGGCTGCTCTTGTGTGTCACAAACCACTTCCTTCCTTATTAATCCTACTGCGTTAGAAGTTCAAAACGGCGATAGAAAGTGTAGGTTAATGCATGTTTTCATGATAATTTGGATGGTGGAGATTTGTAGCCTATCAGTCAAATCGAGATATAGACAATGGAAACATCAAGCAGTGTTTGAACTTGTAAAGTGGCTGCATGGGATTTGTCGGATTATAAAATTGGGTGGTTTCGTTGCATCCAATAGCATGGTCCGCGATAAACTAACACAAGGAGCCGCTTGTGGATTTGACAGCTCTAACGCAGTTCCATCTCCGACACACCAAAACACCGCTATGCGGGTGTCTGCTAGTACGGATCTGCTATATAATCTAGCCCTTAGTCAAGGCACCTTCATTGAGGAGGACAGGCTCTTAGTACTGGCTGGCACAGAATAAATGGATTGGTATTAAACTCAAACGCATGGTTTCCATGTGTTCGTTACCATTCCATTCACTCTGTTACAGCGATTATTATGAGCCGTCCTCCCCTCAGCAGCCTCCTGTGCTGGAAACATTTGTAGTGCCTTAGTTGCATTGGTTGTTGGTTTGCCTCTTTTTCTACTTACCTAGCATTGAAAGGCCTACTGGCCACAATTAACCCTGCACTCATAGTAAGGTTTGATGTTCATTTGCCACCAAATAACTTCTCATGAGTACTCTTGCCATAAGAAAATAATGGGACAACATGTTTTCATTATCCTGGTTTTGAAATAATCTAATTCAGGTCAAGTGTGTTGCTTACCAGTTTTTCTTTGTGTGTTTTTTTAACCAATGATAAAATATTTTAACGAGATTTAATGTTGTACAAGAGAAATGTTACCTCAGTTAGTGCCCCCTTTTTTGTATGTTTGTATGCAGTCATAGTAGTAAACATTAATATTTTGATTATAGACTCGTAGAAAAACAACTAATTTAGAATGAGCAATTCATTAAATTAATTAGCAAAGAAGGGCATTTGATCAGTTATGTGGTTGCATTTCAGGATGCCTATGTTATAACTGTAATATCTTTTGTGAATGTTATCTCCAAAATATAAAGTACATTTCTCAAGGAAGAATTTGGCCTTAATGTTTTATATCGAACACGTTTTTAATGTATTTATTCATACTTTTGTGTGTATTTGAAATATTGAGGCATATACACAATGCTTTGCGCAATAAAAGCAAGTTGTTATTCAATTAGGAACCTCCTCTAATAACTGTGTCTGCACATTGTATAATCACATTGTTGTTATATACATAGTACTTACTAATGACTGTCTATACTGGTTTGTGACACTCACAAGTTCAAGGATCTGAGTGCTCTCTCTTAAACTACCACTAGATGGCAGCAGCTGCACTCTAATTGGAACCTGACCAGGGCTCATACTGTACTTTATTTTTTTTGTTCTCACACAGGCCTAAACGCAATAAAACCGAATGCTGCTAAATACTACGAATAATTACTCATGTTTGTTTAGAATTTCACTTGACCTAGATAACATTTTGTTTCATTTTCAGGGAACTAGGTCAACAAAACACCCTTTCACTATGAGTCTTTGGTTGTTCTGAACCCCCGTCAGTAAAATTAGCAGATGTACAGCTAATTTCCTGCAATTCTAAAAATGTTTTCATAGGATGGAGAGAAATGTTTTCATTTTTGAATATATCTGACTGGTCGGTATTTGAGAAGTTTACAAATTTACCAATCTAAAAATGTTTTGCTGGCATGGGCAAATTGACTGACATAACAAGAGAAAAATTGCTGATGCACAACCAAATTTTGATATTCCACCTTGTGTATTCTACTATTCTAACTCTCAACAGTAAGTTGACTGAGTTACGTTTTTTGAAATTGCCAATCCTCCATCTACAGTCTAGTCGGAGCAGCCAGATAGAGAAATCTATGTTCGCAAAAATATAATTGCAGTCACAACTCAAATGTCATTCAAAAGGCTTCCTCAAGCTGTGAACATGTAGGAATTGTTTTGGAGTCTGTGACACCAGTTGTGACACCAGTGTACCTGAATGCAGGTGATAGACCAAATGGGATTCAAAACCACAGACCTTTTTGAGGATTACATAAGGCCGACATTGGGAAGAGTTTTGGTATTCTTGGCCGATTTGAATGTTGAGATGGTGTCCATAATGCCACTCATTTAAATTGATTGTCCATTATTCGTTTAGTGCTCCTAACATAAAAAAAAACCCAGTGGGGAGTCACAATCCATTGGTCGTACAAGAAAGACTGGAAATGAATCCCTGATGTTGTGCTTGGCCCAGTTTTTAAGGCATTTTAAGGCTAAGTTCATCATTGGAACCATATAGATCCAATAGGATCCCTATTGTTCCAAAATGAACTTACAGTGCCGTGCGAAAGTATTCGGCCCCCTTGAACTTTGCGACCTTTTGCCACATTTCAGGCTTCAAACATAAAGATATAAAACTGTATTTTTTTGTGAAGAATCAACAACAAGTGGGACACAATCATGAAGTGGAACGACATTTATTGGTGATTTCAAACTTTTTTAACAAATCAAAAACTGAAAAATTGGGCGTGCAAAATTATTCAGCCCCTTTACTTTCAGTGCAGCAAACTCTCTCCAGAAGTTCAGTGAGGATCTATGAATGATCCAATGTTGACCTAAATGACTAATGATGATAAATACAATCCACCTGTGTGTAATCAAGTCTCCGTATAAATGCACCTGCACTGTGATAGTCTCAGAGGTCCGTTAAAAGCGCAGAGAGCATCATGAAGAACAAGGAACACACCAGGCAGGTCCGAGATACTGTTGTGAAGAAGTTTAAAGCCGGATTTGGATACAAAAAGATTTCCCAAGCTTTAAACATCCCAAGGAGCACTGTGCAAGCGATAATATTGAAATGGAAGGAGTATCAGACCACTGCAAATCTACCAAGACCTGGCCGTCCCACTAAACTTTCAGCTCATACAAAGAGAAGACTGATCAGAGATGCAGCCAAGAGGCCCATGATCACTCTGGATGAACTGCAGAGATCTACAGCTGAGGGGAGACTCTGTCCATAGGACAACAATCAGTCGTATATTGCACAAATCTGGCCTTTATGGAAGAGTGGCAAGAAGAAAGCCATTTCTTAAAGATATCCATAAAAAGTGTTGTTTAAAGTTTGCCACAAGCCACCTGGGAGACACACCAAACATGTGGAAGAAGGTGCTCTGGTCAGATGAAACCAAAATTGAACTTTTTGGCAATAATGCAAAACGTTATGTTTGGCGTAAAAGCAACACAGCTGAACACACCATCCCCACTGTCAAACATGGTGGTGGCAGCATCATGGTTTGGGCCTGCTTTTCTTCAGCAGGGACAGGGAAGATGGATAAAATTGATGGGAAGATGGATGGAGCCAAATACAGGACCATTCTGGAAGAAAACCTGATGGAGTCTGCAAAAGACCTGAGACTGGGACGGAGATTTGTCTTCCAACAAGACAATGATCCAAAACATAAAGCAAAATCTACAATGGAATGGTTCAAAAATAAACATATCCAGGTGTTAGAATGGCCAAGTCAAAGTCCAGACCTGAATCCAATCGAGAATCTGTGGAAAGAACTGAAAACTGCTGTTCACAAATGCTCTCCATCCAACCTCACTGAGCTCGAGCTGTTTTGCAAGGAGGAATGGGAAAAAATGTCAGTCTCTCGATGTGCAAAACTGATAGAGACATACCCCAAGCGACTTACAGCTGTAATCGCAGCAAAAGGTGGCGCTACAAAGTATTAACTTTTTGAGAGAAGGGGTTCCATCCTCCCAGGCCGGCTGCCTGGTGTTGGATTATTTAGGGCCAAAGTAGTGGGATGGAGTGGTGGGTTTCTGGGGATAGTGTATATGTGCAGGGTTAGATGGTGATGAAATTTCAGTTTTTCCCATTCGGCTTTTAATTGCGGTGACCAGTATGTGCAATCCGCACTCCGACCTGTAAAAGGCAGCAATAGGCAACACATCCTCTAGTCTGCCAGGAAAGCACACGAAGAAGAACATGGTAACAAATGGGCAATGATGAACCTCAATTTGAGGAGCACACTGTCTGGGCCCGGGACAAGAGTGGCAGAAGGAAGGGTGTAGCGTAGGTAAAACTATCGTCCAGCGCAGTGGGCTTCCACTCAATAAGTGCGGTCAATAGACATTGAAACCCGGTGCAGTCATCTAGGTGTAGGGTGCTTACGTGTGCGTCGGTGATTTTCAGACAACTCCAGCAAGTCGACTGTGCGTAAAACTCCAAGAAGAGGTTTGTACAAGTTCGTACTGTATGTATGACACATTTTATTGGAACATATTTTTTACTTTGTCCTGTGAATTCAGATGCCTCATGTATCCATCAACCTATTTTAAAAAAACCTCTTGACTATTTGGAAACAACCAAGCGGCTTGTTCTTAAACCATCGACATGTTCACGCGCGGATCTAAAAAGCGACGGTCGAATCGCTCGGTAAGTAGATCCGCCAGAACTACAGTATGTTGTGACATTGTTTTGTGTTTTTTAGAGTCCAGGGTATCTTGTTATCTGGAAAGTACTTGCATCGTTTAGAATACCTTTATTGACAATGAATAGCGTTCATAAAGGTAATCGAGTAGGCTGCAAGTAAATATATAACTTTAGGCTATTTTGTTCTGCCAACATTGATTAGCCTATGTATTTGTTTTACTGTTTGTTATCGGCTTGATGATAGACCTGTCTATGCGCTATGCGTTTTTGTATGTTATCATTTGACAAGTTGCTTTGCTTCCCTTGATTTAGTTTACAGAAATTCCGTTCTTTGTTTTATGACTCGAGTTGAATCGTGGTTGCGTGGGAGGGGCGTAAGGTCACTTCTTCGATGGCATTTACCTGCACAGGTTAGGGTTAGACAACTTCGAAGTAAAGCCCCCCCCCCCTCACCGACCCCAGGCCACACACTTAGGGAGCTCTGGTGTGTGCGTGCGTGCGTGTACGGACACTTATTGCACAAAGACAATGTCGTCTTTATTTAAGAACATTTACATGCCAAAGCATTTGAGTTTACACTTGTTGATGGTGCCAGGGAGGACATGTTTTAGTTGAACCATGCAGCCAAGGAGGACTAGTGTAGCTGTTGATATATTCAACATCTGGCTCCTATCAGCATTTCCAATGTCCTTTAAAAGTGAATCCCACTGTAATTATATTGGAAGGTTGGCTTGTGAAACTCATCACACACAACTGATCCACACTATGGTCTGCATTCATGACTACTCTATAACTACAGTATCTGTTCCATAAGAACTTCTGTGGAAGTGTTATTTGGACATTATATCAGACATATATATACATATATATATATTTATTTATTTCCATAAGGCACATGCAGGGGAGTATGTGTCTCCTTTCCTCTGCAGGAGCGTAAAAAATGTCAATAAAGCTTTTAGTCAGCATCATTTTAATAGCCTGACGCAATCCTCCTATCGCAAGCTAAACATGCAGGTAGTTGAGACATGCAATAGCTGCAACATTATGCCTCTTCGGTTTTGGCATGAGTTACTTGAAAGGGTGACTTGAAGTCAAGACACAACACAGTAAGCCAAGTGAGTTTGGTTGGTGTCAGCCTCTCATAGTCAAAGAGAGGATCAACTTTCAGGAAGCAATACAAGCATTATTACCAGAACATTTTATCCCTGTAGTTCTCTTATAAAAATCCCTATTGACAACATAATGAAATACTCACTGAGCCTCTGTAATATGAAGGTTAGCAATGCTAACAAGTACATGTACAATCCCGTAGCGAATGCTAACAAGGGCATTGAATGGAAAGGGAGATACCTAGTCAGTTGTACAACTGAATGCCTTCAACTGAAATGTGTCTTCCACATTTAACCCAACCCCTCTGAACCAGAGAGGTGCGGGGGGCTGCCTTAATCGACATCCACATCATCGGTGCCCGGGGAACAGTGGGTTAACTGCCTTGCTCAGGGGCAGAATGGCAGATTTTTACCTTGTCAGCTCGGTGATTCGACCCAGCAACCTTTTGGTTACTCGCCCAACGCTCCTACCCGCCAGGCTACCTGTTGAAAACATTTGATATAGTCTCAAACATAAACTATTTGCAGGACAGACATTAGGCTTACCGGGGTATTTGGCAAAATCCACTGGATGGTTTTTCAATACAGTCAAAACAATTTATTTTAAGTTTTTCAATACATTTGAATATTTGTGGTTAGTTAGTACCTGCAGTCCACTTGTGCAATATGCTAGGAGATAAAGCAGATTGTGTTCTTTATTTCACATGTCATATGATTTTACATTATGAAGCTTAGGGCTTACCATAGTTCCCTAGAACAGTTGAGCCAGTCACAGGTTTTTTTTTGTAAATAACACAACGGGAGAAAGCGGGAGCTGGTGAGTCAAGCTGTGTATTTGGTTTAACTTGCTAGTCAGCTAAGTAAGTGGCTACATTTAATAAGGAGACGGGGCATCATATAGTGTTTACTTTCTGCTGTGTTTGAGTAGTCAAAGCGCCTTTTTGATTACCTTGCATAGATTTTTTTTCTCCTCTCCGTTCTCGGCCCACCTGCTCCTCCCCCCTTTTCTCAGCAGGCAGGCCTGTTGCCCTAGCGACTCCACACAGACACAGCATGTACACCTACTGCTCCAAAGCCAGTACTGTTCTTCCTTCAGACAAGCATGCGTCAAAACTTTGTTCATTTGCACAATGTCTCTCGTTCACATTTGCTTGTAAATGTCCCAGCTCACCAAAAAAAAACTACCTATACTTCTATAACTTAGTGAGATGGATTTCCTGTCTTTGCAATTTGTGCACTCGTTAGCTAGCAGCCTCTATTGAAATGATCTATTAGTTAGTGAATTTATTTGCATTCTGGTAAGACACCCAATCTGCTTTTTTAGCGCCTCCTTGTGTACGAAGACCGTTATACTGTAAATCCGAGGATGAGAGAATGATGGTATGATTTGAAAATCTGGATACCGCCAAACCATAAGACATCCCAGCTCATAAAGTTATACAAGTAACTCAAAAATGCTACTCAGCTTCCTCCACACACAAAACAAACATTAGACTGCATGGCTATTGATCCAGGAGGGGATTCTCTGCTGTTACCAAGATAATCTTGATTTTGCAAGAAGCTAACCACTTAGCTAGATAACTAGCTACTAAATTAGCCTACCAAATGCACAACTGCAGAGCATTTAGCACATTTTTAGAAAGTTCACTTAGTACACCGAACAAAAATATAAATTCAACATGTTTCATGAGCTGAAATAAAAGATCACAGAAATATTCCATATGCAGAAAGCTTATTTCTCTCAAATTTTGTGCACAAATTTGTTTATGTCCCTGTTAGTGTGCATTTTTCTTTGCCAAGATAATCCATCCACCTATGGTATATCAAGAAGCTGACTAAACAGCATGATCATTACACAGGTGAACCTTGTGCTGGGGACAATGAATGGCCACTCTAACATGTGCAGTTTTGTCACACAACACAATGCCACAGATGTCTCAAGTTTTGAGGAAGTGTGCAATTCAAAGTTGTTTCAGAGAATTTAGCAGTACGTCCAACCGGCTTCACAATCGCAGACCACGTGTATGGCGTTGTGTGGGCGAACAATTTGTTTATGTCAATGTTGTGAACAGAGTGCCCCATGGTGGGGTAATGGTATGGTACCGACAACAAACACAATTGCTTTTTATCAATGGCAATTTGAATGCACAAAAATACAGTGACGAGATCCTGAGGCTCATTTTTGTTTAAGCTATCTATGACTAACAGATGCATATCTGTATTCCCAGTCATGTGAAATCCATAGATTAGGGCCTCATTTATTATTTTCAATTGACTGATTTTCTCATATGAATTATAACTCAGTAAAATCAATTAAATGGTTTTATGTTGCATTTATATTTTTGTTCAGTATGGTTATAAGATATCAAGCTCGCAAACATTTAATTGTGAATTCCATACTGTAACTAGATCACCTGGTGCGTGCTGCACAATAGTCAGTGACTCACAAAGCTCCGGTCTCTTGTGCTTGTAAACAAACACCATGTGTCTGGGGACTACAAGTAAGCTTCATAATAAAAAATAATGAGACGGGTGAAATGAAGGGATGAATGGGATCTTCTTTATCTCCTAACGTATTGCACAAGTTGACTGCAGATATTCAAATGTATTAAACAAACTTGAAATAAATAGTTTTGACAGTATTGAAAAAAAACATCCCATGGCTATTTCCAAATACCCCGGTATACGGTATACAACTCAAGCCTAATACAGTATGATAGTGTATTGTAGGGAACGGGGATGTGTTCCTGACATTCCAGAGAGAAGAGCAAGATAGGCCTATGTGTGTGGTGTGATGGTTAGTGACGCTTTCCCTGCAGGCTTGTGTGTTTGATGTATCTGAGTCCAGCCCAGTGTGTAGTGTAACTACCATGTCTCGGTGAGTTAGGCTGCACAGGCCTGTGACCCCTGACCCACTCCCCTGAGTTAACGTTTAACTCCTCAAACACTGAACACATCCTGCTGTCTCCATTCCAGCATCTGTTCTATGTATTGTAACAGTGTTACTATGTAAACAGATTGTTATAACATGGGTATAAGAGCAACAAAGTGTTACTTAACTTTACCATTGTATGGCTATGACGGCACTGGTCAGCTTTTAGGTAAAGGGTCTAACAGCGAACTTTCTGCGTCCTTGTTGGATAAAGCGTATTATCAAGATCAAAAGGAGTAACTAAAGTAGGGTGTGTGTATGTATGTGTGTTTGCGAGCGTTCATGTGTACGCTGTCCTATACAGATGTGCAGTCTTAATTTGATCCCTGTTGTCGCAGATCATTTTCCTGTGCAGCATGGAATGCAAACTTGAGCGTATTCTAGGTTTTAAAAAGGCTTTTAAAGTTTGTAATTTCCACTTTAAAATGTCAGACTTGATTTTCTATAATGAAACATGTATCAACGCCTACAATAATGTCCGTTCATAATAATCCACATTTCCTGTTGCTGCAGAATTTATTTTCCTGCTGTGAGAAGCTGTTCAAATTAAAATGGCACATCTGTACCTGCTTTGCTTTTAATGGAGAGAATACGTTTTTTTCTTGTGTGATACTACAAACAAACCTATTGTCAATTCAAATGTTCTATTTACTTCCCACATATAGTTTATAAACTCACTTCCTACCTCTGCAGTCCCCACCCATCACATCCCCTACTTCAGAAAGCAAAGTAGGCTAACCCACTGCAGGGACAGAAACTTGATGTATATTTTCTCTTGCCGAGAGATGTGAAGGAAACGCATGAAACCCACATTACCTTGACTTTTGTTACACTGTCTGAGAGTGTCTTCCTGACATCCTCCCCTTCCCATGTTCTCTTGCACATGATGAATTTCGACTCGCAGCTCTTGTCTTCATTCAAGGAAAAATCATCCTAAAGGAACAAACGTTGTATGATGGATCTGAAGTTTTCCATTAAACTTTATTTGTCATGGTAATGACATGGAGCTCACATCCCCCCTCTCTCTGTGAACACGATACAGTGTTAATTAGAACCATCTTGGCGGGTATTGATGCATTTCTTTTCTGGATCAGTTTACAGATGGGACCGTTTTAATGCCAGCTTTTTCTCCATGAGCAGAATGGATCAGGGGATGAAGTATGACCTTGTGTTTCACATGTGTTCACTGTTATGAAGGCATTCATATGCAGTACATGAATGTAATCCCTACATAGCAATCATCATCTGCCTTCCAGCATTGATCAACTCCCATAAATGTTTTAAATTGATTGTAAAGTCGGAGAGCAGTGTGCTATTATCTACAACATGTTTGTGATTTCACTGCTGAGTGTGCTGATTTAACCACACGTGTACTGAACCGAACACTACTTTACTGGCCTAACAATTGTTAGGTAATATTTTCTGCATCTTTATTGCAAATAAAGTTCTTCGGTTATTTATCCCAAATGCACAGCATGATTTGCAGGCCCTCTAACTTCTCTCCCCCAGGACTCTAATCCTCCATTTGTCAATACAACATGATTGTGCTACTCCTCCCATCTTTCTCTCTGTATTTATTGCACACTTTGCTGGGCTTTCCCAGGGAGTCCCGTGCTCTGGCGGTGAGCTACACAAGTCAGGGATCAGTAGGCATGACAGAGGGCAATGTGGCTTCGCAAAATGTTTGTTTTTAGCACACGTGTTAACATGGGATCGCATTCCCCAGAGACAAAAGACTCTGCTCTGAAAGATTGCGTAAGCATGTGTGTTCAGGACACGGTATGACGTACACAATATACATGTGTGTGTGTTTTGTATTCTTAGTGGATTTCAACTTGGAGGGGAACGTCTGAAGAAGACTTACTTCCTCAGTACTCCGTACCGTTTGGCTTGTTTATACATCCTACTGGTTTAACGTAGATGTCTTACAGTACATGCATGTCTGTGTCTAAGCATGCACGTACGCGTCTCTGTGTAGCTATTCAATCCCACAACAGTTGCAATACAACTATGTGAACCATTCAATGTTATTTTCCACAGCGTGTTCTTTCCTAACCTGTTGATGCTGTTCATAGATTGGCCGTTTCGAGCTCAGGGGTGTGTGATGGCGCCATTGGTAGATTTGATGTTGAAGTGTATCGGGTTGAGCAGTTTAGACTCTTTCTCAACGACCTGCAAACATATCAACATCTGGACTCCGTTAACGAACAGCCACATTTATACAGGGATGAATAGAGCAAAATGCAGAGGTGTTTTTTTTCTGTTCAACGACACCCAAAATATTGGTCTACTGCATCTCTGTTGACACTGACTGCAGCCCCGTCATAATAACCTCCAGGTCACAAGCCATAAAATGCTTCTCTCAGATGGTTTAACTGGCTTGACATGAATATTAACGTTTCATTCACCCAATGTCCTGAGATGTGGTTTCACAACAGATCAAGACAAAGCTGCACAGGTGCTTTCCCAAATGGATTTGCTGTATTGGCATGTGTATGTCTGTGAGAGAAGGATAAGTAGCCTGTGTGTCTGTACAGTTTGTAAGATTGTTCAAAGGGAGTCTCTTTTTTTTGGCAACATCCTGTGTTTTTGTCTCGTGGCAGTGACTCCCTCTCACTCTCACTTATCTGAGAAATATTGTTTCGCTAACCATCCCATCCTTCCCTTCCTATTGTTTGGAAGGGCTGGTTAATTATGCTTTGCATAATAAAATAAGAGGACTGACATTTTCATGGTGTGAAGCAACTTTTTATCCGATACTGTATATCAACATCGAATGTAAGAAAAGAGCCAATTATTGAGAGGAGGGTCGGTTTAGAAAGTGGGAGAAGGGAGGCAGGATGACGGCGTCAGAGCAAAGTGGAAACGGTGACTTCATGGAGAGGGAAAGCAAAAGGTGGCACACTTCCTCTCATCTGTTTCCTTCCTCATCTGCTTCCTTCCTCTCATCTTTAAAAAGAGACTCCACAGTAGAGCAGTAGTCACACACACTTTCAGACTACTTAACTGAATAGAGACACACACACACACACACACACACACACACCAATACTAATGCTCAAGTCAATATTTAGCTTTTACATGTAGGTCATCTGTTTATGGTTTGTTGAATGTGCTTTGAGAACTTCTGAATTTGCCAAATGACTTGTGATCGTGTGTGGCTAGAGTCCCACTCCCAACAGGAGCTGTAGTATGGGGGGGTTGGACCCAGTTACTGGGCTGTTTCTTCTGGACTTGACAAGAGCTTAGCCCGTTCCTCTAACCCCTTGCCACATAGCAGCGAGCACCCGTCATGTAATCCGCTCACCCACCCGCTCCACACACACAAAGCTGGGTAATGGACAAGCCGTCTGTGCAAGCATACACACAGACCTTTCACATGCATATGAATCAGGGGCTGGAAACAAATTATTTTCCAATCATTAAGTTCTGAACAGAACCATTATTTTTTTGTTGTTCCGTTCTACTGTTCCAGACAGAGAAATAAAGTTCTGAACAGTTTAGAACCCCCAAAAAAGGACGGTTTTGATTGTTCCTTTTTAAGCCTCTGATATTGACATTTAGCTCGTCATTAAATGAATTCAAGAGAGGGTATGGATAGAGCAGCTTGCTATGAAGCTGGCAAGTTTTTATTTATTTTTGACATGCTTTCGACAGACGAGTGTAGGGCGCGAAATGCAACTTAAATGTTGTAGGTGGTGAGAGAGGGTAGAGGATGAGGCTTGGCTTGACACACTGGGCATCTCGTTGTTATAACTAAGGCCAGGGCATGACAGTCATCTTTGTTTTCTTTATTATTTTGGTTAGGTCAGGGTGTGACATGGGGGATCTATGTGTTTTGTCTGGTCTAGGGGTTTTGTATGTTATGGGGTGTTTTCTGGTCTAGGTGTTTATGTAAGTCTATGGTTGCCTAGATTGGTTCTCAATTAGAGGCAGGTGTTTATCGTTGTCTCTGATTGGGAACCATATTTAGGCAGCCATGTTCTTTGGGTATTTTGTGGGTGATTGTTTCCTGTGTCTGTGCCACACAGGACTGTTTCGTTGCCAGTTCACTTTGTTATTTTGTGTTCATGTTCAGTTTCCCCTATTAAAACATGGACACCTATCACGTTGCGTATTGGTCCGATCCTTGTTTCACCTCTTCAGAGGAAGAGTAGGAAATCTGCCGTGACAATGAAATCCATTATATAAATTAGGCCCACAGAATTATACCATACCTATGGAGGAGCAGCTTCCATAAAGGAACTTTTAATGTCTTTGAACTTCAGAGAGTTGGCTTAACGTTGGACCAGCTAGCTAGCTAACAAGCTTGTGTGTGCAGAGCGGCACCAGAATTAAAATAAAACGTTCTGTTCCAGGACAGTGTAGATCACTTTCGTTCTGATTCTGTTCCTCGACAAATGTCCTTATTTGTCGGTTCAGTTCCCTGAACATAATGTGTGTACACATAAACATGCACAACCCTACCCTATTAACAGAACATTTTACATATTATTTACATGCATATACTCACAGATGACATCACACACATGGAATATGAGCGACCACTCTAAAGTACACTGATGTGTACTTGAACCAATGCAATCCTACTTCTCTGTCAATCACAATGCTTGGCAGAACTATACATTTTATGATGTTGCTTAGTGAGAGAATGAGTGCTATGTGGTCGTAAAGTCTTGTCCGAACACGCAATCATCATATATTATGCAATCAAACTGCAGTTGTGCAAATTGAGGGTGCAAAGGATTTTTCTGTGCATTTCCTTGGATCTCAGTGAATTTACTTTGCTTCCTGGAAAATAATCTATTGAGAAAGATCCCTCCTCTCATATACTATGCAGCAAATGACAGTAGGGATAGACCTCTCTCTAAGTCCATCCAGCCTTTTGATTTAAAGCGAAATGACAACTTTACTTGTGTGACCGTTTTTCCTCCCATTCACTCACTGTCAAGTGAAATAATTAAATGCTGTATTTGTTCATCATTTTATCGTCATTGTTTGTGATGCATGAATGGTGTTATCGTACTTGGTGTTGTGGTTTCAGGAGGAGGAAAACCCAGACCAGGGACAACCATGTATGAGATGTGGAGACCAGTGTCCAGGCTTTCGCATGCATGGCTGGAGGTAGGCCTCTCATACTCCCGTCACATACTCTAAACACTCCCTCCTCGCCTCCTCACAGGATCATAGACACTGTTCTCAAGATATTTAATGTGATTATATTTCACGGCATAGGTTTCTTTACTTTCATTTCGCATTCATAACTCATATGTATTATAGATCTGATCAGTCTAGTGCAGGCAGTGCCTTCTTGTGTGTCGCCTGTCGCTATTTGGTTGTCACTTCATTATTGAGGAAGAGTCACATGGCTAACTTAGTATCATTTGCATAATTAGAGGTGATTTCTGACAACAATTGGGTCTGTGTGTTTGTATATCAGTGGACTGGGCCATTGGAGAGATTAACACAACTGTGTCCATGTTGTGTCCATGTTGTGTTATATTAGATATAGATATTGACTCAAACAAACATTATCCACACACAACACATTTACCACATCCAGAGCAGATAAAGCGCCCAGCAGTGTATATGGAAAGGTCATAGAGAATCTAGGCTATAGACACAAAAGCATGTTAAGCAAATGTGAGAGCAGCTGCACTTTGTGTGTGTGTGTGGACGTTATCCACACACAGCACGCACAACCTCTGTGGGCAAGGGATTACCATTAGACATGCTATCTGCATGTGTGTTGTGTTGTTTTTTTTACTTTTCAAAGGGTTAATATATATATTTATATATATTTTTTTACATGATTTAACCTTTATTTAACTAGGCAGGTCCGTTAAGAATACATTTTTATTTAGAATGACGGCCTACCCCGGCCAAACCCTAACCCGGAAGATGCTGGGCCAATTGTGCGCGGCCCTATGGGACCACCCAATCGCGGCCAGTTGTGATACAGCGTGGAATCGAACCAGGGTCTGTAGTGACTCCTCTAGCACGGAGGTGCAGTGCCTTAGACCGCTGCCCCACTAGGTAGAGCCATAATATGCTATGGATGGATGTAGCCCTATTTTACATGACACTGTAGGCATTCTACATACTGTATCTCAATTAATACATGAATAAGAGGTGTTTTAAATAAATGCAAGATGACAAATTTGAAGTCTTGGAATGGAAATGGCAGAGATCATAAGAGAAGCTTTGCTAAACTAAATTGTCTTGACTTGGTCTTACTACCAGAGAGTGTGAAATAGCTGAGCGTTGAACTGGAACAAACTCTAGTGGACACAAGGGGAATTCCACCAGGTTTAGAGGAGAGTCTTTGTCTACTGGTGCGTTAAACACATTAACATAATCTATACAGCTCACTGTACCCCTGACATGAGTATTTGTCAGTTGGAATGTTTTTCAACCATCTATGGTCATATAGCAGTCTAGTCAGTGTCCCCAGTGTCTTTCCGAGCAGCAACTAGTTTTCCACTCCTCTTTCCTCTGTGTTGTACAGTCCCCCAGTGTGAACTCCCTCCCCTCCTCACTGTGTCAGCCAGCTGGGTCTCTTGGTTAGTCCTAATCCTGTCCGTCACCCTAATAAGATTAGCCCTTTCAGCCCTTGCTACTGCCACCACCGCTGTGATGAAGCCCTAACCCCCCCCCCTCCCTGAATCTCTCCCTTTCTAATTCTCCACATCCCTTTCTTTCAGCCCCTGCTACTGCCACCACCACTGTGATGAAGCCCTAACCCCCCCCCTGATTCTCTCCCTTTCTCCTTCTCCACATCCCTTTCTTTCAGCCCCTGCTACTGCCACCACCACTGTGATGAAGCCCTAACCCCCCCCCCCCCCCTGAATCTCTCCCTTTCTCCTTCTCCACATCCCTTTCTTTCAGCCCCTGCTACTGCCACCACCACTGTGATGAAGCCCTAACCCCCCCCCCCCCTCCCTGAATCTCTCCCTTTCTAATTCTCCACATCCCTTTCTTTCAGCCCCTGCTACTGCCACCACCACTGTGATGAAGCCCTAACCCCCCCCCCTGAATCTCTCCCTTTCTCCTTCTCCACATCCCTTTCTTTCAGCCCCTGCTACTGCCACCACCACTGTGATGAAGCCCTAACCCCCCCCCCTCCCTGAATCTCTCCCTTTCTAATTCTCCACATCCCTTTCTTTCAGCCCCTGCTACTGCCACCACTGCTGTGATGAAGCCCTACCCCCCCCCCACCCCCCCTCCCTGAATCTCTCCCTTTCTCCTTCTCCACATCCCTTTCTTTCAGCTCCTGCCTCTGCCACCACCGCTGTGATAGAGCCGTAAACCCCCCTCATCCCTCGCTCACTTTCCCTCCCTCTGCCCATCACTCTGGCTTTTCACTGTCCTTGCTCAGTTAATAAGCACTTTGAGGAAGGGCAGTTTAGGTTTTGATTTAGGACCAGTAAATCTTTTGAAGACAAATATTTATTTTTTTAACCTTTTATTTAAGTGGGGAGTCTCATTGAGACCAATGTATATTTTGCAAGGGAGCCCTGCATGACAAGACCAGCAGCAATTACACTTTAAAAGTTGGAAACACAAATGCTTCAATCAAGGCGGGAGCATAGGAAACACAAAAAAATACAAAATCACTATTCTAAAAAAAACAAACCCATTCCTCTGAAGAGATCCTCCACCATCAATCTGAACTGCCGAAAGGCACCAAGTCATCCAACTGTAGGGTATTCTGAAGATTGTTCCATAAGTATGGTGCGAAGAAACTAAAAGCTGTTCTAAATCGGTAGCGACAGAAGGAATTTCAAGAGTTAGCCAACCCTGTGAGCGGGAATGGTATCTCGTACTTCATATAGGTTAGGACCGATGGTAGGTAATGGGGGAATTTTTGCGTAAGAGCTTTATAAACAAACGGAATGCAATGTTTCGACCTACACAACACTAATGAGGGCCAGCCCACTTTCTGATAGAGAATGCAGTGATGACTGCAAAATCGCTCGAGGTTAACACAGATTGCAATTCTGACTATTTTCTTAAGTGCTCCCTTAGTTGTTTTAGTGAATGGGGACTACACTCACATTTCATGGTAGATTTGACAGAGAGAAACCCCAGCTGTCAGATTGAACGAATAATGTGTCAGATCGAAGGAAGGTCAAGTCAACAGGCTTTGAAGACAAACCAACCTTAATCTAAAGCACATGGTGACTCTACTGTACTTTTTATACTGTCATGCTAAAAACACAGATGAACTTGATATGCCACTGTCATCATACCATTAATGTGTTAACCAGGGGTGTACCCAAAGAATTCGTGCTTCTACTTCTAAAAATTCACATTTCCAGAAACAAGCCTCTCACTGTTGCCGTTTGCTATAGACCACCCTCTGCCTCCAGCTTTGCCCTCGACACCATATGTGAATTGATTGCCCCCCCATCTATCTTCTGAGCTTATACTACTAGGTCACCTAAACTGGGACATGCTTAACACTCCGGCCATCCTACAATCTAACCTTGATGCCCTCAATCTCACCCAAATCATCTATGAACCTACCAGGTACAACCCCAAATCCGTAAACACGGGCACCCGTGTTAACTAACTCGCCCTCCAAATACACCTCTGCTGTTTTCAATCAAGATCTCAGCGATCACTGCCTCATTGTCTGCATCCGTAATGGGTCTGCGATCAAACGACCACCCCCCCATCACTGTCAAACGCTCCCTAAAACACTTCTGCGAGCAGGCATTTCTAATCGACCTGGCCGGGGTATCCTGGAATGACATTGACCTCATCCCGTCAGTAGAGGATGCCTGGTTATTCTTTTAAAAGTGCCTTCCTCACCATCTTAAATAAGCATGCCCCATTCAAAAGATGTAGAACTAGGAATAGATATAGTCCTTGGTTCACTCCAGACCTGTCTGCCCTTGACCAGCACATCCTGTGGCGTTCTACATTAGCATCGAATAGCTCACGTGATATGCAACTTTTCAGGGAAGTTAGGAACAAATATACACAGGCAGTTAGGAAAGCTAAGGCTAGCTTTTTCAAACAGAAATGTGCATCCTGTAATACAAACTCAAAGTTCAGGAATACTGTAAAGTTCATGGAGAATAAGAGCACCTCCTCCCAGCTGCCTACTGCTCTGAGGCTAGGAAACACTGTTTAGCACCGATAAATCCACTATAATTGAGTTTCAATAAGCATTTCTCTACGGCTGGCCATGCTTTCCACCTGGCTACCCCTACCCCGGTCAACTGCCTGGCACCCTCCACAGCAACCCGCCCAAGCCCCCACCATTTCTCCTTCACCCAAATCCAGATAGCTGATGTTCTGAAAGAGCTGCAAAATCTGGAACCCTACAAATCAGCCAGGCTAGACAATCTGGACCCTCTCTTTCTAAAATGATCTGCCGAAATTATGGCAAACCCCTATTACTAGCCTGTTCAACCTCTCTTTCGTATCGTCTGAGAGTCCCAAAGATTGGGAAGCTGCCGCGATCATCCTCCTCTTCAAAGGGGGTGACACTCTAGATCCAAACTGCTACAGACCTATATCTATCCTACCCTGTCTTTCTAAGGTCTTCGAAAGCCAAGTTAACAAACAGATTACCGACAATTTTGAATCCCACCGTACCTTCTCCGCTATGTAATCTGGATTCAGAGCTGGTCATGGGTGCACCTCAGCCACACTCAAGGTCCTAAACGATATCATAACCGCCATCGATAAGAGACATTACTGTGCAGCCGAATTCATCGACCTGGCCAAGACTTTCGACTCTGTCAATCACCACATTCTTATTGGCAGACTCAACAGCCTTGGTTTCTCAAATGATTGCCTCGCCTGGTTTACCAACTACTTCTCTGATAGAGTTCAGTGTGTCAAATCGGAGGGCCTGTTGTCCCGACCTCTGGCAGTCTCTATGGGGGTGCCACAGGTTTCAATTCTCGGTCCGACTCTCTTCTCTGTATACATCAATGATGTCGCTCTTGCTGCTGGTGATTCTCTGATCCACCTCTATGCAGACGACACCATTCTGTATACTTCTGGCCCCTCTTTGGAAACTGTGTTAACTAACATCCAGACAAGCTTCAATGCCATACAACTCTCCTTCTGTGGCATCCAACTGCTCTTAAATGCAAGTAAAACTAAATGCTTGCTATTAAATCGATCACTGCCCACACCTGCCCGCCCATCCAGCATCACTACTCTGGACAGCTCTGACTTAGAATACGTGGACAACTACAAATACCTGGGTGTCTGGTAAGATTGTAAACTCTCCTTCCAGACTCACATTAAGCATCTCCAATCCAAAATTAAATCTAGAATCGGCTTCCTATATCGCAACAAAGCATCCTTCACTCATGCTTCCAAACATACCCTCGTAAAACACTCTACTCAACAAATTGGATGCAGTCTATCACAGTGCCATCCGTTTTATCACCAACGCCCCATACACTACCCACCACTGCGACCTGTACGCTCTCGTTGGTTGGCCCTCGCTTCATACTCGTCGCCAAACCCCCTGGCTACAGGTTATCTACAAGTCTCTGCTAGGTAAAGCCCTGCCTTAGCTCACTGGTCATCCTAGCAGCCCCCACTTGTAGCATGCACTCCAGCAGGTATATCTCACTGGTCACCCCCAAAGCCAATTCCTCGTTTGGTCGCCTTTCCTTCCAGTTCTCTGCTGCCAATGACTGGAACGAACTGCAAAAATCACTGAAGCTGGAGACTCATATCTCCCTCACTAGCTTTAAGAACCAGCTGTCAGAGCACATGTTTACTCCATGTGTAACTCTGTGTTGTATGTGTCGAATTGCTATGCTTTATCTTGGCCAGGTCGCAGTTCTAAATGAGAACTTGTTCTCAACTAGCCTACCTGGTTAAATAAAGGTGAAATAAAATGTTAAAATATATATACTGTATGTTAATCTGTTACTCAAAGTTAAACTGTCTGTTATAGTCAGTTTCGTTATGGTGAAATTATTGAACGTATGGAAGACATTGGGCCAAATGGAGAGTTTACTTGGTTGGTGACATGGATTTTTTTGTTTTGTTTAATGTTCCAGTCTGGTATCAGAAGAATGAGAGGTGTTTAATCGTTTTAAGTCAGAGTTGTCAGAACCACAGTTAAGAGGGCAGAATAAATACATGATTGAGATGTATTGGGGTCACTGCTTAACATCTTAAAGACTCCAGAGCCCAAGACAAATAACCTCGCCTTTTAATAACCCATTCACAGTAACACCTGACCCCATTACCCCCATGGAGGACAAACAGGCAAGTGACCAAAGAGCGCTGCTGTTTAACCCCACTGTCAGGGCAGTGATCCATCTTCAGCACTCTCTCCCAGACAGGCTGAGGCCTCAGAGGCAGATGTCTGTATCCACCAGAGGAGGAATTAAGTTACTTGTGACCCCACAGGTCCCAGTTGGTGTCACTGACATACAGAGTGCTCAAAACCAACTAATTGGGGAGGGCCGGCAGGCAGGCGGGTGGCATGGCGATTACTCTGGCACTAATTGGTGGCCACAGAGCGAGCGTTCTGGGACAGTGTCCATCTGTTTCTTGATGGATCTGTCTAATCTGGACTCAGAGTACCATCATGACACAGTAAGAGAGAGAAGCTGTACTGTAGCTACTCAGTTTCAATCACAGCTAATCACACCAAGAGCACACACACATTCATGCCAATAGGATTATTTATCACTGTACTGTACACACTGTTTGGTACATTACACTACCCATTTAATCTATTTGACAATTGAGTGGCCAAACTGATGGGACTGGGTGGCTAGATTAAGATGTACATATCTAAAAAGTCTGACCATTTGACTTAGTTCAGAGTGGACGATGAAGTTGTGATTTTTATGGAAGATTTTGTAGCTAAATATTCTAACGG